>NW_006921666.1:476941-481956 GCF_000298275.1 Orycteropus afer afer | reverse complement strand
TGACTGCTAACCAGGAGCCTGGCGGTTCAAACCCACCAGCCACTCCTCGGAAGGAAGGTTGGGCAATCCTACTTCTGTAGTGATAACTGCCTTGAAAACCCAAGGAGGGGTCGCTAGGAGTCGGGGCCGACTCGATGGCAAATAACAACAACAACAACAACTTTAGTATTCCTTATTTATCTGAAAATTTCTGTAGCTATAAAAATTTTCTTGGAGTTGTTTTAAAAAGAAATTTAAAAAAGAAGATACCCACCATTGTCCTTAAGCTAAAACCCCTCCTAGACACCTCATGGATTTCTGATCATAAAATTGATAATTTTTGGACTAATGATGCTGCTTTATTGACTGAAATAGATATATACTAGAAGTCACAAGAATAAAACACAGCTCAGAACTAAAGCAACATAAAGGCAGGTGAGTCAAAATGAAAGCTAAATCAAAACAAAGTATCACAAGAATGATGCCTTTTGCTTATACAATAATTTAATAATGTCACCAAAAACTTTATCTTCTACTACTTAGATGGAGAGAACAGAAGCAATGGACACATCTTTCTTATAGGAATTGTCGAGGTAGATGTACTACTCAACAATGACAACAAAATCTAATATAAAACTAGAATTCACTATTCCAACTAATGTCAAAATTAACCAGAAAGCTTTCCTGATACTTCCACTAACCACTGCCATGGAGTCAATTCCATCTCACAGCCACCCTCCAGGACTTGATAGAACTGCTTCATAGGGTTTCCTAGGCTGTATGCTTTATAGAAATAGACTGCCACACCTTTCTCTTCTGGAGCAGCTGGTGGTTTCAAACCACCT
Source organism: Orycteropus afer afer (assembly GCF_000298275.1). NCBI lineage: Eukaryota > Metazoa > Chordata > Mammalia > Tubulidentata > Orycteropodidae > Orycteropus > Orycteropus afer. The sequence continues at coordinate 481,132 of NW_006921666.1, read as the reverse complement.
ACCTTTTGGTTAGTAACTGATATTTCTTTTTAATTGAACAACTCAGACCCATTTAGTTCTCTAGTTTCCAAATTCCCTATATTCTGTTCCAACCTGCTGCCAAAGCCTCTTTTCAAAAGTATATTGAGTATCCACACAATCTTTCATGACTCTCTATTGTGCCATAAGGCCTAAATGTAATCCCAACCACTTGGACAATGTCATTTTTCTCCTACATGTAGGCATCCAATGATTCTCAACACTATGTTGAGAACTTAGATCATTTTGGTTTTTTATCTGTATGGAATGAAAACCTTGCCCTACCTTCAATGACAGAAATCCCAGCCATCTCTCCAGGTTCAGCTATTCTTAATCTCCCTACTCACTTGTTGAGCTTTTCCTCCTTTGAATCACTCCACCTCTATTCCAAAGTACTTTGTGCTCCTTGTTAATTTTAATATTGTGCTTTAAATTCTTAGGTTTTTTTTTTTTTTTCCTAATTTGTTTCATTTTGTTTTTCTTTTTTGGAGAAGTACTTATGTAAGCATTCTTTCTAGATTATTTCTCATTTAAGGAGGATCTGGGTCTTACTCATCTTTTAAACATTGGCAATTCTCAGACATCTGTTGAATTAAATATTTATGTTGACTCCTTTTCTAAATTTTTAAGGCATTCTTAACTATATAAATTTTGGAATAGTGGAAAGAACATAACAAAAGCTAATTGATGTTGGTTTAATTGAGTGATTCAATCTCTTTTGTAGAAACATGGCTAAGTTAATATCCAAGATGTCTATTGTAGTCTTATACAGGAACCACTCAATATGTTCCTATTTGAGTTCTGTAATCAGAAAAGTCATTGGATATGTGTTTCTTCTCTTAGGTTTCTCAACATTGTGAATACCTACTATGTGTTAGTTTCAGAAAAAAAAAAAATGCATTTTAGGTATTTTCATGTTTGAGTTAGTGACCAAAACACAAAAACCCGAATTCCTTTCCAAACTGGTATAATCTGCTTAACTCTAATACCGGAAAGCATCTGTTCACGCAATTCTGTTTTATCTTCAAGTGTCTTATTCTGTATGGTCTGACTCTATAAGTTGCTACTGGTCCTGGACAGGGGTTAAGTATGCATAGTGACTATTAATGAGTACATCTGCTAATTCATCATTTAAATGTCTCAAAAGTTCCACAGATCATATTAATATCTGAAGGAAGCACTGAGTTGTGCCCTGCTCTGGTGGAAACATAGTGATGATAAGATCATCTTTTCAACTCTCTTTCTTTCTCACTGCCAGAAAACATCAAGCATTTTGTTACTAAGCACATTTAGCCATTAATGATCCCACAGCACAAATTGCCCAAAACAAAATGCTCATAACCTTAGCCCAACTCTAAAGTAAATAATTACATATAGCCTACCTGAAATCCCCAGTGTAACAAAAGCTGGGATCAAAGTTTTTTTCCTCCTCAGCTGAATTATTATGTAGCACCATAGTATGACAATAAAGCAGCTGCTATATTTGACTTTTACCTACTTTCTCCAAGTTTGGACAATTAAAATGGTTCTCCATAAAATTTTCTGAATAGGAATTTGGATAGATAAGACTTAGAGATTCCTTTTCCATTCTCCAAAATGCCACAAGTCTGATGTCAAGAAAATTTACTAATGGGTTATATCATCTCAAAATTAGAAAGATCCTAGATGCTACATGGCATAGTCTCATTTACAATTACCACCATGAATGAATTTTTCAGGATCTTTACCAACAAAGTTGTACGTTCTACAAAGACTCTCAAATTTGGTTTCTTTAACCATAAATAAATAAATAAAATTCCCAAGATAAAGCAGGAGCCCTGGTGGTGCAGTGGTTAAGAGTTTGGTTGCTAACCAAATGATTGGCTATTTGAACCCACCAGGCACTCCACATGAGAAAGATGTGGCAATCTGCTTCTGGAGAGATTACAGCTTTGAAAACCTTATGGGGCAGTTCTACTCTGTCATAGAGGGTAACTATGAGTCAGAATTGACCAGAAGGTGATGGGTTTTGTTTTGGGATTTTTATGATAAAGCACTTCTCACAATTCAATGTTTGTTTGTTTCTTTGCAGTTTAGGGTCTGTTTTTTTAATTCCTAGTCCTATAATTACTAACCATTTGCATATTTTATTGACTTCTGTTTGCTATTCCACAATATGGTAAACTCCTATTAAGGAACACTTAACACCTTTCATCTCACCAAGATCTTTATTTCTCTTTGTACAAATTGCACATGAAAATGGCCAAGTCTTTGACTGAGTTAATGGTGAAAGATCAAGGAAAATAAACCAATATCCTCCAAAAAGGAATAGATAATAATAATTGTTAGCATTTATTGTGGACTTTATCACATGCCAGGGACTCACTAAGGATGTGACTGCATGATCTCATGTAATCCACACCTTAACCCTATAGTATTAGTATAGTATTCTCAGTTTAGTTGTGAGGGGAATCAAGTTTCAAAGGTAAATAACATGCCTAATATCACAGCTTAAAAGTGGTAAAGTAAGAATTTAATCATCAGGCAGGCAGTTTGGCTCCAATTCTGTAATGTAGATTTTGGGAAATTTTCAAATTTTACAGTACTTAGAATGAAGTAAAAAATTATGAAATACTGTGACAGAAATTAAGCAACACCCTCAAGTCCTTTGGAAAAGGTAGACCTTAAATTTCAATCTGAAGATGGAGGAATAGGCAGACAAGTGACACAGACCCTCTTCAAAAAGAAAAGAAAATCCAATTGACAGAGATACAGAAGATAATCCTGGAGCCCTGAGCTTTGAAAGGAACTATGCAGAAGTGGATTAGGCACCAAAGTGCCTAAGGCACTTGACTGCTAACAAGAAGTCTGGAGGTTCAAACCCACCAGCCACTCCTCGGAAGGAAGATGGGGCAATCTACTTCCATAGTGATACTGCCACGGAAACCCAAGGAGGGGTCGCTATGAGTTAGGTCCAACTCAACGGCACATAACAACAACAACAATCACAGTAGAAACACCAGAATGAAAACAGGGCCTAAGAATAGGCTCTGTTTGCCAAGGTTGGCAGGGACATACCAGCAGCTGACAACAGGAAAGGAGACAGGTGGTGAGTGCATAAGGGCTGTCAACTAGGAAATAGAGAACCGAAGTACCCTGCTTACATAGATAACATACAAACAAAACAAAGAAAATGAAAATTGTGGGCATGTCACTCCAACATACAACCACCAATTAACTATAAACAGAAAAATGTCACATTGCCTCGGAGACAACAGAACATCACAATCCACACAACAAAGCAAGATAAAGCAGGAGAAACAGGGGACCAGGATACAGGCTCAAAACACAACCCTGAGGAAGATGCAGCATTGGAACTCCCTGATAAGGAATTCAAAAGAATGATATTTAGGTATCTTGAACAAATTGAGAGATAGATCAAGAAAAATAGAGATGCTAAAGGGAAACCCTTTGAACAGAGAAGCAACAAGAGCCAACAACAACTGACCATTAACACACATGATGATATAATTAACCCAGCTATGGAAGTATCCAAAGTAAAGAAGCCTACAAGATTGTAAACAGGGAACCAGAGACATCAATTGACAAATGAGGACAACTACAAACCAAAAAGAGGGGAAAAACTGTGTCATTACAGAACTTCTAGATGGTAGAGAAGTCAAGACAACTACAAGATAGAACAGACTGTTCTAAACTTGGGAAGAAAACTATAAATGACAAGGTAACCTCAAAGAAAAATGATAAACCTTCACAGCAAAAAAGAAGACCAGCATAAATACTCAGCAAATCCTAAAACAATAGGAATGAAGGAAGTGATAACACAATTCATAAACAAAATGAGCTCAGCATAGCAAATTATAAGGAACAAAGAAATCGACACCACAGAAAAGCACATAACAAAAATGACAGCAACAAATTCATATTTGCTGATAATTACGTATCTGGCAAGGGACTTATCTCTTAAGATTTATAGTGGAAGAGTGGATTACCAAACTATGGTACATACACATAATGGAATGCTATGCAGCACTGAAGAATAAGGTAGAGTCTGCAAAACACCACATAATGTGGATGAACCTGGAGGACATTATGCTGAGTGACATAAGTCAATCACAGAAGGACAAATAAAGTATTAGTTTGTTGTTGTGTAGGGCCAAGGAAGGGTTTATTTAT
>NW_006921666.1:463597-472971 GCF_000298275.1 Orycteropus afer afer | reverse complement strand
TGGAAGAGATCCATATTTGTACCCATTCCAAAGAAAGGTGATCCTACTGAATGTGGAAATTATTGAACAATATCATTGATATCACATGCAAGTAAAATCTTACTGAAGATAATTCAGAAACAGTTGCAGCAGCATATTGACAGAAAGCTTCCAGAAATGCAAGTTGCATTCAGAAGAGGATGTGGAATGAGGGACATTATTTCTGATGTCAGATGGATCTTAGCTGAAAGCAAAGAATACCAGAAAGATGTTTATTTATGTTTTGTTGACTATGCAAAATCATTTGATTGTGTGGATCATAACAAGTTACAGATAACATTTAGAAGAATGGGAATTCCATAACACTTGATTGTATTCATGAGGAATCTGTGCATAGATCAGGAGGCTGTCATTTCAACAGAACAAGGGGACACTGCGTGGTTTAAAATCAAGAAGGGAGTGCATCAGGGTTGTATCCTTTCACCGTGTTGTTGGGTGTCATTTCAAAAGAACAAGGGGACACTGCGTGGTTTAAAATCAAGAAGGGAGTGCATCAGGGTTGTATCCTTTCACCATGTTGTTGTTGGCATGTCCCCTTGTTCTGTTGAAATGACAGCTTCCTGATCTATGCATAGATTCCTCATGAATACAATCAAGTGTTATGGAATTCACCTGCGATACACTGATGACACAACTTTTCTTGATGAAAGTGAGGATGACTTGAAGCAATCACTGATGAAGGTTAAAGACTACACTCTGCAGTATGGATTACAACTCAATATAAATAAAACAAAAATCCTCATCACAGGTCCTATAAACACCTTCAAGAAGGATGGAGAAAAGATTGAAATTATCAAGGACTTCTTATTACTTGGTTCTATAATCAACACCAATGGTGCAGTGAAGACATCAGACGATGTACTGCATTGGGAAAATCTGCTGCAAAAGACCTCTTTCAAGTGCTGAAGAACAAAGATGTCTCCTTGAAGACTAAGGTACGCCTAATCCAAGCCACAGTATTTTCAATCACCTCTTATGCATGTGAGAGTTGGACAATGAATAATGACCAAAGAAGAATTGATGCTTTTGAGTTGTGGTGTTGGAGAAGAATGCTGTGAGTACCATGGACTACTAAAAGGACTAACAGGACTTTGTCCTGGAAGAAGTTCAGGGAGAATGGTCCTTGGAAGTGAGAATGGCCAGACTTTGTCTCACCTACTTTGGTCATGTTGTCAGGAGGAACTATTCCATGGCAAAGGATATCATGTTTGGTAAAGTAGAGGGTCAATGAAGAAGGGGAGTGCCCTCAACAAGATGGATTGACATAGTGTCTACAATGATGGGCTCAAGCATAGCAAGGACCGTGAGGCTGGCACGGGACCAGTAGTGTTTCATTCTGCTGTGCATAGGGTTGCTATGAAATGGATATGACTCAATGGCACCTAACAACAACCTAACATCTATCTGTCTGTCTGTCTCTCTATCTATCATCATCATCATCTATATGTATCCAATTCTCCTATTGATTAGTTTTTCCATACAATTATGAATAATACCATTTATTTCTTGTGCATCTTAGTTAATTTAAGGTTTACTGTGTTCTCAGTGAAAAAGAATGGGAGACTAAGCTACCCATCCAACAAAGGAATTTAAAAGCACACTCCCTTCTGGCAGTGGGGCTGGGTGAGAGAGGTTTTGTTGAAGGAGCAATGTCTCATTAATCTTTTATGGCAGGTACACCAAAAGTTTTCACAAATGTTTTCAGTTACTGCAAGTAGCTCTTTTATATTTCAAGGCAGTAGTTTACCCACTTTTGTATGTATCAGAACTACCTCGATACTTGTTAAAAATCTGATTGCTGAGCCCCACTACCAGAATTTCTGAGCAGTCATTTTATAGCACTTAATATTTGTATCCTTGTTCCAGGCAGGCTTCACCACCAGGATTTCCTATCAGTAGTTCTGAGTACTTATTATTTCTCTCCCTGTGCCAGGCCCATTACTCTTTGTAGCGGACTTTTCAGAAATTCATGCAGCTCACAGTCCCGTTATGATTCTACAGGTCACAGTTACAGACGACTTGTCCAAAGCTGTGCATCTGTCCCAAATAGGGCCTTTCTCTGTCATTTTCTTTTTCAAATTCAGGCCAGACAATAGATATTTTCCCCCTTTCTAGTAAAAGACTTCTAAGACGTGAATTTTTTCTTATGTGAACAATTCAAATCCATTTAGTTCTATAATTATCAAGTTCTCTATTCTGTTCCACTCTGCTATCATAGTCACTTTTTACAAGTATACTGAATGTTTCCACAACCTTCTATGACTTTCCCTAGCCTTATTCTGGCACTTAAGGCCCTCTCAAATATAGTCCCAATCAATCACATAATGCTCCTTTTCTCCTATGTGCAGGCATCCAATGATTCAAACCGTTGTTGTTGTTACATTCTGTTGAGTTAGTGCCAACTCACAGCGATCCTATATACAACAGAATGAAGCACTGCCTGGTCCTGCACCATCCTCACAATCATTGCTGTCTCTGATCTCATTGTTGCAGCCACTGTGTCTATCCACCTCATTAAACGTCTTCCTCTTTTTCTCTGACCATCTACTTTATCAAAGATGATGTCTTTCTCCAGGAACTGGGCCTTTTGGATAATATGTCCAAAGTACATGAGATGATGTCTTAACATCCTCACTTGTAAGGGTCATTCTGTCTCTACTTCTGTTGGTTCTTCTGGCAGTGCATAGTGTATATTCAGTATCCTTCACCAACACCACAATTCAAATGCATCAATTATCCTTCAGTCTTCTTTACTCATTGCCAAACTTTCACAACCATATGAGGCTATTGAAAATACCATGGCTTGAGTCATACACACCTTAGCTCTCAAAATGACATCTTTGTTCTTCAACACTTTAATGAGATCTTTTGTAGCAGATTTGCTCAATGCAATATGTTGTTTAATTTCTTGACTGTTGCTTCCATGGGTATTGATTATGGACCCAAATAAAATTAAATCCTTTATACTTCAATCTTTTCACTATTTTTCATGATGTTGCTTATTAGTCCAGTTGTGAGAGTTTTGTTGTCTTTTTCCTGAGGTGTAATCCATACTAAAGGTTGTAGTATTTGATTTCCTCAGTAAGTGCTTCAAGTCTTCTTCACTTTCAGCAAGACAGGTTGCTGAAATATGTCATCTGCATATTACAGGTTATGTCTTCTGCATATTACAGGTTATTAATAAGTCACTCTGAAATCCTGATGTCACATTCTCCTTCATATAGTCCAGCTTCTTGGATTATTTCCTGAACATACAGATAGAATAAGTATGGTGAAATTATACACCCTGACACTCCCTTCCTGATTTTACACATACAGTATTCCTTGTTCTATTCAAATGACTGCCTTGTGGTCAGTCTATGTACAGGTTCTACACGAGCAAAATTAAAAGTTCTGGAATTCCCATTCTTCACAATGTTATCCATAATCTGTTATGATCCACATAAGTCAGGTAAACATCTTTCTAATATTCCTTGTTTTCTGCCAAGATCCATCTGACATTGGCAATGATATCCCTCATTCTTTGTTCTTTTCTGAATCTGGCTTGAATTTGTGGTAGTTCCATGTTGATGTATTTCTGCAACCATTTTTTAATTATCTGCAGCAAAATTTTCCTTGTACGTGATGTTAATGATATTGTCTAACAATTTCTGCATTCTGTTAGATTACTTTTCTTTGGAATAGGCACACATATGAATGTCTTTTTATCAGGGGATGTGGTGGTTATGTTTGTGTGTCAGCTTGGCTGGGCCTGGTTGAGTGGCTGGGCAGCTGGTGGTAGTTATTCCACATGATAAGATTGGCAATCAACTCCATGGTGGAATCTACCACAAGCAGCTGAGTACCTGCTTTGGGTATGTGGTCTGCTTCCCATATATAAGAAGAAGCTTTGGGAATGGTCTCTAGCTTATGGCACACTTGGACCCTGCATGTAGCCATCTCATTGTTCAGCAGCCTGCCATACTCTGCCGACCTTGGGACTTACAATGGACTTATATTAATGGCCTACCATGTGGTTTGGTAACATCGGGACTGTACCTTTTTATCTGTCGACATTGGGTTTGTCAGCCTCAGCAGCCAGTGGCTATCTGAGTGAAGAAATACCTCTAGCTCCAGTGGGCCGGGAGCGGAGGCAGAGCTGGACCCCAAGGTTGAGGAGCTTTCACCCAGCCATTAGAGCCTGTCACTTTGAACTTGGACTTAAAGCCTCCAAATCATGAGAGAATAAGCTCCTGTTTGTTAAGGCCATCCTATTTGTGGTATATTCCTGTCAGAGCGGCACTAGGTACCCAGAACAGTGGACCAGGTCTTCCAAGTTTCTTGGAATAGATAAGTGAGTGCTTTCAACATTGCATCCATTTGTCTAGACATCCCAGTTGGTATTCTTTCATTTCTTGTAGCCTTGTTTTTTGCCAATGCCTTCAATGTAACTAAGATTTCTTCCTTCAGAGCAATTAGTTCTTAATCATATGCTACCTCTTGAAATGGTTGAATATCAACCAATTCGTTTTGGTAAAATGACTCTGTGTATTCCTACCATCTTGTACTCCAAAACTAACCCGAGTCAAAAGACTTGAAAGAATTTGAAACCGGTCTTCAAGGATATATTGTGACTTATGTTCCCCTAGTGGCTATTTATTTATTCATTCATTCATTCAGAAATGAATCGCTCTCCTTCTTTCTAGTCTGTCGTAGTCTGGAAGCTCCACTGAAACCCACCCACCCTGGGTGACCCTGCTGGTATTTGAAATACTGATGGCATAGCTTCCAGCATCACAGCAACACAAAAAGCACCACAGTTTGACAGACTGACAGGCTAGTAGTGAACAACAACAACAACAACGACAGGAGTAAGCTCACACTGATGACTAGTAATTACATTTGCACTCTATTTCCAGATAAAGCAGTAGAAAGTAATGCTGAATCCAAAAAACAACCTGGTTTTGAATCCTGGCTCTATCACCCCCTAGATCACTGATTGTCCATTGGAGATGATTTTGCCCCAACAGACATTGTGCAATGTCTGTAAACATTTTTGATTGTTACAGCTTGGAAGGAGGGAAAATGCTACTGGCATCTAGTTGATAGAGACAGGGCATGTGGCTAAATATCCCCCAGTTTACAAGAGAACCCCTACAACAATTAAATCTTGTTCAATATATCAATAGTGCTATGATTGGGAAACTCTGCCATAGATGAATAACTTTGTGCAAATTATTTACCCTTGCTAAGTGTATCTGTTTACTATTCCTGCTGTAAAATATTACTACAAATTTAGGTCTTAAAACAACTTAAATTGAGTATCTTGCAGTTCTACAGTCCAGAAGTACAAAGTCAGTTCACCTGGCTAAGGTCAATGTTTTGTTTATTTCCTCCCCCCTTTCAAGCCTTCAATTAGGCTCTGAGAAAGGAGTCAGTGCACCTTTAAAATGCTCTGCTTAATCACCTATAGCGAATGATTCCTTCTAGATTGTGTAGGGAAGAACTGTTTCCTTCCTTTTCCAGCTCCTAAAGGTCACCCTTCCCTGCATTATTCCAAAATCTACTTGCAATATTATATCTCCTACTTTCTGTGTCTTACTATACTGCTTCTCATTTACAAGTAAGTACCCTGGTGATTACATAAGACCCACCTGAACAGTCCAGGATAATCTCTCCATTTCTAGATCCATAATTCAATCACATCTGGAAAGTCCATTTTGCCATGTAAGGTAATGTGTTCATAGGTTTCAGGGATTAGGATGTTGTTACTTTTGAGGAGAAGAGGCATTTTCTATTTACCACATTGAGTCTGAGTTTTCCCATCTGTAATGTAGAGATAATAACAGTAACTACCTTGTAAGGTTGTTACGGGGATAAGAAGAGTGATTATATATATATATATATATATATATATATATATATATATATATATATATATATATATATATATATATATATGGGAGCTCTGGTAGCATAATGGCTAAAGCACTTGACTGCTAACCAGAAGGCTGGTGGTTCAAACCCACCAGCCACTCCTCGGAAGGAAGGTTGGGCAATCCTACTACCGTAGTGATACGGCCTCGGAAACCCAAGGAGGGGTCGCTATGAGTCGGGGCCGACTCGACGGCACATAACAACAACAACAACATATTATATACATATATATATATATATATATATATATTTAACTTTTAATAGTGCATCTTGCATATAATTATGGCTAATATTACAGTGTCCTTACCAATATTATTTAACTAAGGCTCTGGTGGTGTAGTGCCTAAGGCATTTGACTGTTAACCAGAAGGTTGGTGGTTCAAACCCATCAGCCCCTCTGCAGAAGAAAGACTGAGCAATCTACTTCCGCAAAGATTTACCACCTGGGAAACCCAAAAGGGGTCACTATGAGTCAGAATCCACTCAATAGCAATGAGTTTGGTTTGGTTGTATGCTATAAATAGTGGCCACTTAGCATTTTGGCCCTAACCTCCAGAGGTTCAGTGGAAGATGTAGAAAGTGCTTTCATAGTTCCAGGGTGCTTCTAGCATGCCTCTTGCTTTGGCAGAGTGAAAGATTTCAACTAGTACATCTTATTACATGGGTGGTCGAGTTATTGAACTCTATTGACAAAGGACTGGATTTTCCAGCAAGATGGAGCTTCATTAACATTCTGCAGAGACTGAAAATTCAATAATCTTTCTCACAAAGCACTGCATGAGCAGGGCTGATTAGGCAATTTCTTTCTCATTCCATTTCTTTTGCTAAAAGCATTGTTATTTCATGTTTGGTACAAAAAGGCAATCATTAAATGAGCATTCGCTATAGGTGATTAAGCGGAAAGTTTTAAAGGTGCACTGACTCCTTTCTCAAAGCCTAATTGAAGGCTTGAAAGGGGGTGAGAAAAAACAAAATAGCATCACAGTATTCTGGTCTGAAATATGGAGAGCATAGTGCTAATAAATACTTTCCAGCTTCTTTTTTTTTTAGGTCTTTGATCTGCTTCTTGTTCACTTAAACATGCTTCTTCTTTACTACCCCATTGCCTCTCTCTTCTCTCTTCTACTGCCCAATCCTCTTTCTACACTCTCACTTCTCTCTAGAAAATTTAACTTCTGCTGAACATAATATAAAATAGTGACCAATGAGCTTCATATTTCTGTGATTAAGCCCATCATAATTATTGCCATTGAAAGCACGTAGCATCAGGTATCTAATACCTAATCATGCCACTGTCATAGCTCTAGAAATCTGTATTACCACATATGTCTTAGTTGCCATGTGCTTCCATAACGGAAATATCACAAAGTGGATGGCTTTAAAGAATATGTATCTATTTCCTCACAATTTGGGAAATGAGAACTTTGAATTCAGGATGTGGCACTAGAGGAAAGATCTTTCTTAACTATTTCAACTTCTAATAGCTGCCAGGAATCTGTGGGGTTCTAGGAGATATAGATACATCTGTCTCCATTGTCTGTCTTCCTCTCTACTCTGAAGATCTTCTTGTCTATTCTATTCATTTTATAAAGAAGTGATCAGGTTTAGGACCCATTCTAAATGATATAACCTCACTTACTCTGCAAAAGCAAATCCTCTATTTCCATACAGAGTCATATTTATAGATGCAGGGTTTAGAATTTCAACACATATTTTGAGGAGGTGAAGGATACAATTCAATTCATAGCAATATATAAGTAAAATATTAGAATAAGGCTAAGAAATCTTTCATCTATGTATGATCTCAATCTCTCTCTCTCTCTCTCTCACTCTCTCTCTAATTTTACATACTGATAGAATCAAGTTTTGTCACAATGGTTTCCACCATTAACTTGGCTTTTCCATTCAGGCTAAGATGTTTTTGTTTCTTTATTTAGTTCAGGTACCTAGAAGAGTACCAAGAACATAGAGTTTCTCCATATATATTTCCTGAACAAGTGAATTAATGAATCTTGACTGCAAAAATAGGTAGAACTTGCCCTGTTCAGATGTCTAACATTAATAATAAATTAGTGAGATTATTTAAGTCTGCATGAAAATAAGAAATGCAGTAATTGAAAATGAAAACCTATACTATGAGAAAAGAAAGCTATGTATGTGTTGCTATCTAGTATTTTTACAAGTAGTGATAAAAATGTAAAGGATATATGCTAAGGTTTTGATGGAAAACTTTTGCTTCTCTTACTTAAGGAACCCTTGTAACATCTTTATTAGATACTCCTAAGAATCTCCATTCTATTCCAGTTCAAATTTCTCAGTCCAAGTTTAGGAAATAGACAAGGCCATGCTTTCTCCAAAAGTTCTAGGTAAAGATCTTTCCTTGTCCCTTTCAGCTTCTGGAAGCCCAGATATTCCTTGCCTTGTGACAACTTAACTCCAATCTCTGGCTCCTTCTTCACATGATCTCTCTTTGTCTTAGCTCTGTGTTCTTCTACTCTTTTTATGAGAACTCCAGTTGTATTGAGTTAGTATAACCCCATGTGAACTTAACTAATTACATCTGCAAAGATGTTGTTTCCAAATAAAATTTAATGTCAACACATCTTTTTTGAGAAACACAATTCAACTCATCTCAGCTTGTAGGTGTGGTCTGAGAGATCGGATGGGGTGTATAGTATAAAATGACAAGCATAAAGGACAGTGCTTGCTTTGTGACAAGTAGGATAAAAACACATTGCAGGACAACTGCACTATAAGCCAAGGCAGAGATCGCAGGCAGGGAAGACTTGGGCTACACCTCAAGGCTCTGGAGACAGCTTCAAGTACTAAGATGCTTCTGGAGGCAGCTCAGAAACCATCGCAGCTGACAGACCCTTGCAGGCCAGTCTAGCCTGCTGCTGTGAGAGCCAACCTTGTTGCTTTTGAGCAAAAGCTCCAGGCCAATCATAACTGCAGAATGTCGTGAAGAAAGCAGCAATGTGCATTGTGGATAAAAGCTGACCAAGGCCAAAAGATAACTAATATTTACTCAGTTTTAGTACAATCAACTGAACAACAAGAGAGTTTAAGGAACTCGAACTCTGCTCTGCTCCCTTCTTTCTACGTAACTGTGATGCTTTCTGTGAAATTTAAAAATAGGCAATCATTGCATTCCACTCACATAGTCTGCTGTTTCATTTTTATTGACCCATCTTCCTTTCCCACTTTGGGAACCCATTCCCTCATAATTTTCTTCTTCACTTTCCTTGAAATATCCCATTCTTAGGCTATTTATGGGAAAGAATCATTATCAGTCATGCATACCTTCCTGTGAATATGAGTTGATTGTTTCCCTTCATTCACCCTTCATTCAAGGAAATATGAGTTTTAAAATTTATAATTCTACTAGTGCCAGGAAAACATTCTATCACAGAATAAAA
>NW_006921666.1:434877-463097 GCF_000298275.1 Orycteropus afer afer | reverse complement strand
AGTTTGAAACCCTGATATTTCAGTTAATATCAGAATGCTTAACCATTGCACCACCAGGGCTGTATCCACCTGTTAGGTATTTGGAAATAATAGCTTTTTTTTTTTTTTTTTTTGAGTTTTGACTCACACTGAGCACTTTCATACTCACAACTATCCTTTGAGGGAAGTACTATTATCAATCCAATTTTACAGATAAAGAAACCAAGGAGCACTAATACTACATTCCCACAGTCTTCCAGTAGCAAAAATAGACTTTGAATCCTGATCTTTTAACTCTGGAGTCAAAATTCTTACCTACTACACTATTTCTCTCCAATATTTATTGAATGAAAGAAAGAGAAATAATAAAAGATAGTTATACATATGCATGTCCACAAATTATTTCATTTTTTTCCACCTTTGTAAAAAATATATATAGTTAATATTTGAATACATAATAAATTTGTGACAGTAAAAAGAAACAAAATTTTAAAAATAGTGTATGGTTACACAACAACCTTTTATTCACTAACAATGTACAGAGACTACCATGCTACATACATTTAAATATTGCAGTTTATAGTGACGTTCTTCCAGCATGGTTAGCTCAAAGTGAAGGGTACAGAGAAAATGCTTAAATATAGAATAATTTTTTTTATGGAATATTTCTTAGATTAGATAGGCAGGCCATCCACCCACCACCACCCTGCCTGGCTTGGTGCTCAGAGGGTGTCAGAAGTTAATGATGCATACAAGGCTAATGTCCCACTCCCCAGGGGCATTTGCAATAGAAGCAACACATACACAATGTGTTTGTGTGTTTTCATTTTCTTTTTTTAAAAACTGCACATGACAGATGATGAATTCTCATTAAATCCAAATAAATTTTTCAGGTAAACAAAGCACAATAATTCATAATTATTGCTGTTATAAACAGTATCTCAGTAGTGGTCATTTTGTATGGAATGCAGCTTAAATAGGGTGTATACAGGCTGTGCTCTGATCTAAGCCTGCAAGTTGTGTTGTTACTGCAATTTCTCCTTTCCCATTCAAGGAAGCACATCCAAATATAACTGCAGTGAGAGAGATGTTGGCATAGAAGTAGGCTTGAATTCCACTAACATTTTCAAAATTACATACACAATCAGTTGAATTTTGGAAATTTAACTACTACTGATAGCTAATTATATGTGGTATTTCTCATAACTGAAAGGAGCTTTGGTGACACTATGGTAAAGTATTCGGCTGCTAACTCTAAGTCTGGGAGTTGGAACATACAAGCTGCTTTGTGGGAGAAAAATGTGACAGTCTGCTTTCATGAAGATTGTTGTTGTTTTTAGGCACCATTGAGTTTTTTCCAACTCATAATGACCCTATGTGCAACAGAATGAAACATTGCCTGGTCCCATGCCAGCCTCACAATCATTGCTCACAAGCCCGTTGTTGCAGCTGCTAGGTCAATCAATCTCGTTGAGGGCCTTCTTCTTTTTTTACTGACCCTCTCCTTTACCAAGCATGATGTCTTTCTCCAGGTACTGATCGCTCTTAATAATGTGTCCACATTGTGTGAGATAAAGTCTCACCATCCTCACTTCTAAGAAGCATTCTGGCTGTACTTCTTCCACAACATTATCCATTGTCCAGCTTTCACATGCATATGAGACTGTTGAAAATATGGCTTGGGTCAGGCTCACTTTAGTCTTCAAAGTGATGTATTTGCTCTGCAACATTTTAAAAAGATCTTTTGCAACAGATTTGCCTAATGTAATATGTTGTTTGATTTCTTGATTGCTGCTTGCATGAGCATTGATTGTGGATGCAAGGAAAATGAAATCCTTGACAACTTCAATCTTTTCTCCATTTATCATGTTACTTATTGGTTAAGTTGTGAGGATTTTTGCTTTCTTTATGTTGAGGTGCAATCTATACTGAACTCTGTAGTCTTTAACCTACCTCAGCAAGTGCTTCTGTAAAAATTACAGTCTTGGAAACCCTATGGGGCAGTTCTACTGTGTCTTATAGGGTCACTATGAGTCAAAATCCACTTAGTAGCATTGGGTTTGCTCTGTCAATAGTACACCAAAATGAACTATTGTTTTATGATATCCTGACTAAGAATTTCTGTGTAGGAAACAATCAAGACTTCAATACCTTCTACTAAAGGAATGGATCTCATTATATGAACAAATATGTCTTGGAAAAAGTACAGCCAGAATGCTTCTTAGAAGTGAGAATGGTGAGCCTTTACCTCACATACTTTGGACATGTTATTAGGAGGGACCCATCTCTGGAAAAGAATGTTGTGTTTAGCAAAGTAGAGGGTCAGTTCAAAAGAGGAAGATTCTCAATAAGATGGATTGAGACAGTGGTTGAAACAATGGACTCAAACATAACAAGATTTGTGAGGATGGCACAAGTCCAGGCAGCATTTTGTTCTGTTGTACTTAGGGTTGCTATGAGTTGGAACTGACTCAATAGCACCTAACATGACAAGAATAGCTAGGGGAAATAAGTATATTTGGATAACAGAGATCTATTTCTGGCCCATGGAAGTTATACGATATATGAGATTATTTTTCTCTTGAATGCCTAACGCCATCATAGGTCTTGTTTCCCTGTTTTTCCCTGCCCGGGCAGCAGTTTGAAGCTACAGTTCTGTTGGGTCTTCTCACATAATGCATATTGTAATTATCCATAACCCAGTACTGATCAGAGTGATGAAGTGTTCTGTATTTGTACTTTTTCAAATAACTGAAGTTTACTTCTGATGTCAATACTTTTAAAATATGTGATCAAATATTTCTGAATACATTTCCTAGGTATAATATGCTAATCTTAATACCTTTCCTGGACTACTCAGAGTCAATATTATGAACATTCATTTTCCATGTGTGTTCTGTAGTCATTTTGAACTTTTTAATATTCTCCCTCAGGCTCACAATCATCATATCTTACTGCTATTCGGGCTGTCTATCTCCAGTGGAAATATTCCTGGCAAAGCTACACAGATATACAATAAAGCTTATAACTGCAATTAATCTATCTGAGACACAATTTTCTCATTCATAACAAAAGTGTAATCACTGTTGAGAGATTTTTAAAAAATACAATCTTGGCACATAACAAGTGCTAAATAAATGGTAGCTATTAGAATTGTGATAAATAGCAAGCTTAACTGACAGTGTGTACAAGAGGAGATAGGGGTATGAGGGGAAGTTGAAGGAGTTGAAAGATAATAGTGGAGCTCAAAAGTATATGAATTTCCATGTCTACCTACTGCCTTGAGCTTACCTGTTAAATCCTACTTATCATTCATAGCTCAAAATTTCCCTTCTTAAGAATTAAGAATTAAGTCTTATATCAATCAGCATCCAACTGGAGAAACAGAAACAATATGTGTGTGTGTGTGTGTGTGTTGCTGTGAGACTGGAGGCTATGCCACTGGTATTTCAAATATCAGCAGGATCACCCACGATGGACAAGTTTCAGTGCAGCTTCTAGACTAAGACAGACTAGGGAGAAAGAAGGGGCCATCCACTTCTCAAGAATTGACCAGTGAAAACCTTATGAATAGCAGTGAAACACTGTCTGATACATTACTGGAAAACTTTATAAACAGTCCTAAAACATTGTCTGATATATGCTGGAAGATGATCCCATCAGGTCGGAAGGCACTCAATAGTTGACTGGAGCAGAGTTGCCTCCTCAGAGTAGAGCCGCCTGTAATGATGTGGATGGAGTAAAGGTTTCAGGACCTCCATTTGCTGATGTTGCACAACTCAAAATGGGAAGAAACAGCTACAAACGTCCATTAATAATTGGAACATGGAATGTATGAAGTATGAATCTAGGAAAATTGGAAGTTGTCAAAAAAGAAATGGAATGCATAGAGATCGATATGCTGGGCATTGATGAGCTGAAATGGACCAGTTTTGGCCATTTTGAATCAGACAACCATATGATCTACTATGCTGGGAATGACAAATTGAAGAAGAAAAGTGGGGCATTTGTCATCACAAAGAAAAAAGACAGTCTCACTATCTGTCCTGAAGTACAAGGCTGTCAGTGATAGGATTATATCCATATTCCTACAAGGGAACTTTTGTAGCATAGTGCCTAAGGCACTTGACTGCTAACCAAAAGGCTGGTGGTTCAAACCTCCCAGCCACTCCTCGGAAGGAAGGTTGGGCAATCTACTTCTGTAGTGATACTGACTTGGAAACCCAAGGAGGGGTCTCTATGAGTTGGGTCCGACTTGACGGCACATAACAACAACAACAATACAAGGAAGACCACTTAATACTATTATTACTCAAATTTAGGACCAACCACCAAAGCCAAACATGAGGAAATTGAAGATTTTTACCAACTTCTGCAGTCTGAAATTGATCAAACATGCAAGCAAGATGTCTTGATTATAACTGGTGATTGGAATACAAAAGTTGGAAACAAAGAAGAGTCATCAGTAGTTGGAAAATATAGTCTTGGTGATAAAAACAATGCTGGAGATAGCATGATAGAATTTTGCAAGACCAATGACTTACTCATTGCAAATACCATTTTCAGCAACACAAGCAGTGGCTATATATTTGTGCTTCCCCAGATGGAGTACACACGAATCAAACTGACTACATCTGTGCCAAAAGGTGATGGAGAAGCCAAAACAAGACCAGGAGCTGATTGTGGAACAGACAATCAACTGCTCATATGAGAGTTCAAGTTGAAGCTGGAGACAATTAAAATAAGTCCACAAGAGCCAAAATATGACCTTGATTATACCCCTCCTGAATTTATAGACCATCTAAAGAATAGACTTGATGCATTGAACACCAGTGACTGAAAACCAGAGGAATTGTGGAATTATACCAAAAACATCATCCATGAAGAGAGCAAAAGGATATTAAAAGCAAGAAAGGAAGAAAAGACCAAAATGAATGTCAGAGGAGACTCTCAAACTTGCCCTGAATGAAGAGTAGCTAAAGCAAAGGGAAGAAATGGCAAGCTAAAACAGCTGAATAGAAGATTTCAAAGAGCAGCTTGAGAAGACAAAGTCAATTATTATAATGAAAAGTGCAAATATCTGGAGTTAGAAAACCAAAAGGAAAGAACACACCATTTCTCAAGCTGAAAGAACTGAAGAAAAATTCAAGTCTCGAGTTGTAATATTGAAAGATTCTATGGGGAAAACATTGAATGATGCAGCAAATATCAAAAGAAGATGGAAGGAATACAGAGTCTCTGTACCAAAAAGATTTGATCCATGTTCATCCATTTCAGGAGTTAGCATATGATCAAAAACCAATCATATTGAAGGAACAAATCGAAGCTGCACTGAAGGAATTGCTGAAGAACAAGACTCCAGAAATTAATGGAATACCCATTGAGATGTTTCAACAAACAGATGCCATGCTGGGGCACTCACTTGTCTATGTCTAGAGATTTGGAAGACAGCTACCTGTCCAACAGACTGGAAAAGATACACATTTGTACCCATTCCAAAGAACGTGATCTCACAGAATGTAAATATTATTGAAAAATATCATTAATATTACACATAAGTAAAATTTTGCTGAAGATAATTCAAAAATGGTTGCAGCAGTATATTGACAGAGAACTTCCAGAAATGCAAGGTGGATTCAGAAGAGGACATGGAATGAGGGATATCATTGCTGATGTTGGATGAATCTTGGCTGAAAGCAAAGAATACGAGAAAAGTGTTTACTTGTGTTTTATTGACTATGCAAAAGTATTCGACTGTGTGTATTATGACAAATTATAGATAACATTGAGAAGAATGGGAATTCAAGAACACTTGATTGTGCTCATCAGAAAACTGTACATAGACTAGGAGGCTGTCGTTCAAACAGAGCAAGGGGATACCACATGGTTTAAAATCAGGAAAGGAGTGTGTCAGGGTTGTATCCTTTCACCATACTTATTCAATCAGTACGCTGTACAAATAATCTGAGAAGTTGGACTATATGAAGCAGAACACTGCATCAGGATTGGAAGAAGACTCATTACCAATCTGCAATAGGCAGATGATACAACTTTGCTTGCTAAGAGTGAGGATGACTTGAAACACTTACTGATGAAAATTAAAGACTACAATCTGCATCTCAACATAAAAAAAAAAAAAATGCAAATCCTCACAACTAGGCCAATAAGCAACATCACAGTAAGTGGAGAAAAGATTGAAGTTGTTAAAGATTTCATATTACTTGGTTCCACAATCAACACTAATGGAAGCAGCAGTCAAGACATCAGATGACATATTGCACTGTGCAAATCTGTTGCAAAGGACCTCTTTAAAGTGCTGAACAGCAAAGATGTTTCCTTGAAGACTAAGGTGAGCCTGACCCAAGGCATGGTATTTTCAATCACCTCATATGCATGTGAGAGCTGGACAAGGAATAAGGAAGACCAAAGAAGAATTGATGTTTTTAGGTTGTAGTATTGGCAAAAATACTGAATACCATGGACTTCCAGAAGAAGTAACAAATCCATCCTGGAAGAAGTACAACTGGAATGCTCCTTGGAAGTGAGAATGGCCAGACTTCATCTCACCTACTTTGGTCATGTTGTCAGATGGGACCATTCCCTGGAGAAAGATATCACGTTTGGTAAAGTGGATGGTCAATGAAAGAGTGGAAGGCCCTCGACAAGATGGATTGACACAGTGGCTTCAATGAAGGACTCAGGTATAGCAAGGATTGTGAGGCTGGCGCAGGACTAGGCAGCATTTCATTCTGTTGTACATAGAGTCACTATGAGTTGGAGCTGACTCTATGACATCTAATAACAACAGCAACATCTGTATACATGTGTGTGTGTGTGTGTGTGTGTGTGTGTATATATATATATATATATATATGAATTTATTGGAAGAAATTGGCTTATGCGATCCTGAGTTCTGTGAATTTATTGGAAGAAATTGGCTTATGCGATCCTGAGTTCTGTTTAGGCAAATTCGAGATCCACAGGGTAGGCCATCAGGCAGGCTAGAACTCAGGCATAAGCTAAAGTTGCAGTCCACAGGCAGAATTTTTCCTTCATGCTAGAAATCTTAGCTCTTCTCCTAAGACCTAGTAACTGATTAAATCAGGCCTACACAGATTATTTTGGGTAATCTCCTTTACTTAAAATCAAAGACATTAATCACATCTGGAAATAACTTCACAATAACACCTGGATTTGTATTTGATGAAATACCTAAGGACTGTAGCCTAGCCAAAGGAACCCCAGTGGCATAATGAGTAAATGCTGCTAACTGAAAAGTCAGCAGTTCAAGCCTACCAGAGGCTCTGTGGAAGAAAGACCTGGTAATCTACTCCTGCAAACATTACAGCCCTGGAAATCCTGAGATAGTTCTACTCAGTCATACAGTGTCACTATGAGTTGAAATCAATTTGACGGCACATAACAACAACATAGCCAACCCAAGTTGACACAGAATCATCTCAACCCTCTACCCAAAACTCTTATATCTCCATTGAAGTCCATATCATAGTAGGTCTTGTTTTATAATTAGATAAACTGGTATATGCTCTTCCTCCAAAGATTTAGATTCTTGATGGTAAAAGCTATGAATTATGTATTTTTTTCCCAAAGACTGAAAATTGAAACTCAATATATATTTGATGAATTAAAATGTTCTGTAACCAACTTTGATAAAGAAATCTGTTTTCTAAAAGACTGAGTTTGTCAGAATTCTGATCTCTGCGGAAATGAAGTGTTATCTTATTGTGCACTGGCTGAAGGAAGTAAATAGCTGGTTAAGATCTTGGAAGATATATGTGTGTATATATGTCTGTATGTATGTGTGTTAGTATGACAGGTTGATGGATAAAGTAAATGAGAAACAACTTTAGGGGTTCAGGGTCAAAAGACTGAAGGAGTCTTACATACCCAAATGGTAAGGTATGTCATTGAATGACTGGCTCTGAAAAGTGTCCAGCCCTTTCTAAGTTTTGGACACAAAGAAAGCACTTAAGAGTGTATTGGGGATGGTCATGATGGGTGAACGAGCTTAAGAGGGTTGATCCAAGTTATGTAAATGTAAGACCAGGATGTACTCACTGTCCTGAAGGAAAAATATTTGTCAATATTTTTTTGTGTGTGGCTTAATGAGGATAAATAAAACCAAACACAGTGCCATTGAGTTGATTCTGAATCATAGCACCTTAATTCTTTCTGAAAGGCAGGTTTGTAGTGTAGAGTGGAATGATATTCATAAATAGACAAGGGCTTTCTGGGATAAAAGATAGGGTCATCAATGGAGGGTCTTGTAGACAAGTGTGATTTTAAAGAATGACTTCAGGCAGGACAGGACACTAAGTGAGCCTATCAAGGGAGGATTCTGGACTGAGTAGCTGAGCTAAACAGTCACTTACAGGGTCATGAGGAAGTCTGGTTCCTGCACAGTAGAAAGTCCCTCCATTCACACATTCACAATTGGGATAACAGTGTGACTTAAATAATCAAGGCTGAGTATGAACTAAGGCTGAGTTTAGTTCATGACTAAATTCCAGAATGAGTGGACTTTATGAATCATTAAAAATGGCCAGAGGACTTTAAAATGTATATCTGGAAGAAAAGACCAAGGAAGGAATAGACCCACTGATGATGCAGTGACAATTGATGATAGCAATAAACAAACCAGCCCCCTGAAATGATATTTTGCCTTATACGTCCCTAAACCTAACTTAGGGAAGGAGATATAAGAAAGAACTAGTTTCACTCCATGACTTTAAAGCTCCTGACCAAGATAGGTGACTTCCCCGACTACTGAGAGTCCTACTTATGAGATTACTAAACTTTTGATAGTAACATTTGAAGAATGATGATTAAAAGAAGGGACAAGCATGAATAAATATGGATTCTGTGAATGATTGTCTGGTGTGATTATTGTCAGCTAAGAGCATCTATTTATTTAAAAGATGGTTCATGAACTCTTCGCTTACAGTGATTATTATTTCATTTTGAAACATGAGTTCACAATGAAGAAGTAATGGTAGATCTACTTTATTTCATTTTTTTCATAGCTTCTAGCTTGGCAGATTAGAGCACAGCCTTGTGGGAAAGTAAAGTTTCTGAATTTTAACACACCTTTTGACTATGTGTCTCCCATGAGATTCTTGTGGACAACTTAGAGAGATTTGCTTAGATAACTGTATAATTAGATGACTTAAAAAACCGAACTCACTGCCATGGAGTCAGGCCTGACTCAGCAACCTCTTCTTGGGTTTCCGATTTGCCCAGTCTTCCTTCCTAAGAAGTGGCTGGTGAGTTTGAACCATGTTTAATAAAGATATTCAGAGAATGACCATAGATTTAGATAAATATCCAAGGAGGTCTCATGTCATGTTGTATTTGGATTTGTTCTGTTCCATGTTTGTTCTGTATTACAACAAGTATTTGACTAGTTAGGTAGTTCATCAATTTAATGTAAAAGAAGGAGAAAGCAAATATGTTCTTAAAGATACTAATCAACCAATCACTACATATGGAATGGATGTTAGTGGGATTCTGATTAAAATATTTTGAATAAAAAAAATTATATTTGGAGAAATGTAAACACTGATTGAATAATATTGACACATTGAGGAATTATTGTTTTTTAAATTGTGTGATAGTCCTGATTTAATTATGCATAACAACAGAATATTTATTCATTTTTAGCCTGACCTACTGAAATATGTGTAGACAAAATGGTATGTTGATGGGAATTTGCTTTAGTAATCCAAAAGAGGGATCAGTAGATGAGGGTATATATGAACAAGATCATTCAATAATTGCTCATTACTGCATCTGAGTTGTGGCTATACAAGGATTCTACTGTCTCTACTTTTACATAAGTTTGAGATTTTTCATAATAATAGTTTAAAAAAAGAACAAAGACTTCTCTAAATGTTAACTTATTAAAAAAAAAGAAAAAGAAAGAAAGAAAAAACATCTATTAAATATATTTTGGAAATGTTGAATTAAACTTTTTTTTTTTTAACTTTAGAATTGATTTCTCAGAGCTTTTCATAGACTCTTTTACATGAGTAACCTCCAATAGGGGAAATAGATGTAGCTTTCTGGGTCTCATGCAACAAGAAAGCCCATTTTTTATAGAATATCTCATAAAACACTTTGTCGCAGACCCACAATAGAGGAATTTGGGAAACACTGGGTTTATGGGATTTGGGGTCATGTCAGATGAAGCTGAGTGTGAATGATGATCTATGTGAATGTCTGGTACATGCACAGCTAAAATGTTCAGGTTGGGACTCTGTATTTCAAGGCAGGAGAGACTAACCAGGACAATGAGGACACCTGAAATAAAAACAGCTGAGGAATTAAGAATAATTGCACTGAAAAAGAGAAGCATTAGGGACAATAGGATAAGTGTCTCCAGGGATCTGAAGGGCAGTCTTATGGGAGAAGTTTAGAGTGGTTGAGTAACAACAGAGACTAGTACTAAAACCTATGTGTAGGAGTTAAAGCATTTAGCTAAACAGAACCAAAAACAAAAACAAAAACAAACAAACAAAAAACTCACTGCCATGGAGTCGTTTCTGACTCAGACCGACCTCTCTGGGTTTTTGAGGCAGTATCTCTGGCGGTTCAAACCCACCAGCCACTCCTCGGAAGGAAGGTTGGGCATTCCTACTTCCGTAGTGATACTGCCTCGGAAACCCAAGGAGGGGTCGCTATGAGTCGGGGCCGACTCGATGGCAAACAACAACAACAACAACAACAACAACATCTCTACAGAAGTAGATTGCCCAACCTTCCTTCCAAGGAGTGGCTGGTGAGTTTGAACTGCCAGCCTTCTGGTTAGCAGTCAAATGCCTTAGGCACTATGCCACCAGAGCTCCTTCAGCTAAATAGACATTTTGCTTATCAGAAAGAAGAGCTTCATGTAGCAAGGCCAAAGATGGAAAAGATTGTCTTGAGAGGTAGTAAGGTCTTCATCACAGGTGAGATAATCAATCAGGGTTTACATGACCCCTGTGGTGGTATTGTTGTTATGTGCCATGGAGTCAGACCTCACTCATAGCGACCCCTCCTTGGGTTTCCAAGGCAGTATCACTACGGAAGTAGATTGCCCAACCTTCCTTCCGAGGAGTGGCTGAAGGGTTTGAACCACGAGCCTTCTGGTTAGCAGTCAAGTGCCTTAGGCACTACGCTACCAGAGCTCCTGACCCCTAGCAGAGAATATTGAGGAGGAACTTCTGGATATAATGGCAGTGTGTTAAATAATACCTATAGTCCCTCTCAGTCCTTAGCATATGTATTCAAAATGGACTTTATTAATGTGCCAATAATCTTAAAAGTAAGAATGATCCCTGGGTTTACCAGGACTTCAAATAACCTTTCCCACCTCTTCCATAGCTTGTGTTTCAAATTGTGGCAGTTAAGTTTGTATGTCAACTTGGCTGGGTCTTGTTGAGTGTCTGGGCAGCTGGATGTAGTATTCCCCATGATGAGACTGGTAATCAACTCCATGGTGGAACCTACTGTGAGCAGCTGAGTAGCTGCCCTAGGGATGTGGTCTGCTTCCTGTATATAAGGAGAAGCCTTTTGGGAATGGTCTCTCACTTATGGCATGCTCAGAGTTTACATGTAGCAGTGTCATTTTTCAGCAGCCTGCCATGCTCTGCCAACGTTGGGACTTTCAATGGACTTCAACTAATGGCCTGCTGTGTGGTTTGGTAACATTGGGACTGTGACATTTTATTTGTTGACCTTGGGCTTGTCAGCCTCAGCAGCCAGTAGCTGCCTGAGTGAAGAGATACCTCTAGCTTCAGTGGGCTGGGAGCAAGAGGCAGAGCTGAAGCCCAACATCGAGGGGCTTTCAATAGCCCCTAGAGCCTGGTACTTTGAACTTGGACTTCTAGCCTCCCAAACTGTAAGAGAATAAACTCCTGTTTGTTCAAGCCATCCCATTTGTGATACATTCTTGTCAGAGTGGCACTAAATAACTGGAACACAAATAGTGAAGAAATTCTTCCCTATTCTCACTCCCTTAGGGTCCCTCTCTGCTCTGTAACATTGTTGTGATCTATCACAGAAGAGATGTGTGAGGCTGAGAGTCTGGAGACCTGGGTCCTTGCCCTGCCTGAAACTAACTATCTGCATGATTTTCAGCAAGCCATGAAGGATCTCTTCATCTCAGTTTCCTCATCCATAAAATGGGATGCCTGGCCAAGACACTTTCTAAAGTGTCTTTCTAAGATTAGCTGGAGTACTATGCAGAAAATGTCCAAATTTTGTCTACCAAAAGCCGAAGCAAAGGGCTTTTAAGGGAAAGAAAAGGAATTAATATTTGTTAAGTATCAGGTGTTGTTTAGATATTTTCCTCCCATTTGGGGTGGATTGACAGAGTGCCTGCAATGCTGGGATCAAGCACAGCAAGGATTATAAGGATGGCGCATGACAGGGCAGTGTTTTGTTGGGTTGTACAGAGGGTCATTATGAGTTGGAGCCAACTGGATGGCACCTAGCAACAACAATAACACATTCTTATTTGATCCTCAGGACAATAGGGTGTTTCTGCATCTATAAAGTGGTATCAATACAAAGACACAGAGAGGTTAAATAAATTGGTCACTGGCACACATTAAAAAAGGCATTTTCTTCTTCCCATCACACTGAAATTCTTCTGGCCTTGTTTGACAAACCTTTGGCATCCTGGATTATGTTTATGGTTTATAATACATCCTGGTCACTCATCTTCTATATTATTTGTTTTCTATATTATTACTACCATTTTATTCTTATGATTGTTAAGTATTTACATTTTGCCAGAATTGGTCGTAAATGCAGCCATGTTTTGAATACAAATAAATGACGTTTTTCGTTTACTACTTGAACTTCAAATTTGCATAACTGATATGTTGGGAAGTAATACATCTCTTTCAGAAAGAGGATTTTGTGGTATCCTTTTTACAAGGACACCTATTATTTTCCCAGCTATATGCTTTTTTTTTTCTTTTTTTCTTTTTTTTTTTTTTTTAAGCAAATGCAAGCTGTTTAGTAAGTAGTTCCTGTCAGCCAATTCCCTTAATAATCTCAGGTACCTGTCTAGCTGATTTATAAATGTGCAAATTTTCTGAATTCTGTATTCCCTCACCTGAGTTTTGCCAACAGCTATTTTGGCAAGGTTTTCATTATATCCTAATTGTCCAAATTTGTTTGCTTCATTTTTCCTGTTAAAACTAGATTCAAAGAATGAGTTCAGTCTCTCAGCCATTTTAGAATCATCATCCATTTCAGACCCATCCTGGCTGATTAGCCACCTCATTTTCCCCTGGTCTCTCCATTACCCTGGGCCTTCTTTTGCACTTCAAAACCCATTTTAACACCAGTTATTTCACTACCTTATCTTTTCCCCAAGTCTTAACTGATGTGGAATATTTTTACCCCATGCTTTCCTTTCAGGCATGTCAAGTGAGAATCTTGATTTCACATGTTCTCTCATCAATCCTGTGTGAGACTGCATTGGAGGTGTCATGCAATTAGCATTGCTATTTTTTTCAGAAGACCTGAAGCACTATCCTGATCATCTGGGCCCCAGTTCCACTTCTGCTGGAAATGTCTAGATAATTTCAGTATATGTGCATATTGTGGGGGTTTTCTTTCTGCTTGAATTATCCAAATAATTGTTTTAATCCTCTATTTATTTTGTTTTTTTACATAAAGGAGCTCTGGTGGTATAGTGGGTAAGGCATTTGGCTGCTAACCAAAAGGTCAGAGGTTCAAACTCACCAGCTACTCTGTGGGAGGAAGATGAGGCAATCTACTTCTGTAAAGATTTACAGCCTTGGAAACCCAGTGGGGGTCACTATCAGTCAGAATCCGTTGGATAGCACTGGATTTGGTTTTGGTTGGTTTTCTTTTACATGTACAGGTGCAAACACAAAGAAAGCAGATCGAGAAAGTGTATGAACTAAGGGGATTTTGCCTAGGACCTTTATTCTGCTCAGGGCTGTGATTTTATTGTCTTCTCTTCTGAAAGGAAGTGCCTTCTGGCCACCAATATGCCACTTGCCTCATAACCTTCTATTTTAGGTATTATTCTCTGTGTGAATTGCCGCTTAGCTGGCTGGAACTCAAATGGCTTCTCACATTACCCAGGATATTTCCTTCTGTTCTCTTCTACATGGGTCTTTGATAAATCATAATATCCAGAATATGACAGAGAGTACAGCATCTCAAAATACTAACCAACTTCCCCACCTAATGTCACCACCATTTCATACATGTGGTAACTGAAGCCTAAAGGGATGAAGTAACTTAAGTAAGTTTTCATAGAGAATCATTGGTAAAGGCAGGACCAAACCTAAGGTGTAAGTTAACTCCTGGGCCAAAAACAAACAAAAAAAAACTGCCTTTACTTAATTATCTCTCCTTTAAATGCTTATGAAACTCAAAACATCAGTTCCATCATCTATAAAACATGATCCTGGGACAACCTTGGAATGAATGGTACCAGTGGCCAACATCTCCCATAGTCTTCTACCTTTCACTGGCTAGTGCAGGCCTCCAGAAAGTGGGGTACTGCAAGGTGGCATGAGATATGTCCCCTTCTTTTCCTCATTATCTGTAGGCCCATACAGGAAGCCAGCTCTGATGTGCCAGCTAAAACTCTGAAGCCAACATTACCTCACTTTTGGAAACTATCACTATCTAAAATTAGATTGGACATCAACAAGGAAAATAAGTCCCTTCTATGGATATTCCCAATAGCTACAGAAAGAGGAAAATAAGCATAGCCACCAGAAATCCAAGTCTCTGACTGTAGCATTTTCCTCTTTCCTTTCACACCTTTCTCTAGCTTCCATAGAAGACTCCAACTATCTCCACTTCCATTTCCCAGATTCCAGAAATCTGCTCTCCTGTTTTTCCCTCAAGGTTTGCATGCATGTACACACACACATGCATAACCTTCCTTTGCAACCCAGCTGTCTTATCTCTGGGTATCCAAATACTTGGATTTTTCCATTTTGTCCTTCAGTTTGGAATCCCTGTAGAAAAAATTGCTGACAGTGAACACTGCCCACCACTAGAGAGCAGCCAAAGCCAACATTTTCCTGGGCAAAAACCTGTTTAGTAAGTTGTTTTCAAAGAAATTGGTTTTCTGGGTCTTCTCTTCCTCTTTTGCCTTCAATCTTTTGCCTTCAATCTTTCTGTGAGCAATCCTAAATGTCCATTCATATGTTTTGGAAACAATGAACACCAATTCTGCCAGAGAAGCTATTTTAAAAAACATCTTTTTCTTTAAATTTCCATGCTTTTACTCCATCAGCACAGTCAACCATAAAATTCAGCTGACCTGTGTGAATCATAAAAAGTTGAAGATGGAGACAATTTTGCAGTTAAAAAAAAAAAGAGTTAGACTCATTCATCCACAAGAAAACAAAATAGGATCCCAGTTACTTCTTCTCTAAACCTCCCTAGAAGGACTATGAGACAAACCTAACCAGAGCCCTCAGTACACCCTTTGTTGTTGTTGTTGTTGTTGTTATGTGCCGTCGAGTCGGCCCCGACTCATAGCGACCCCTCCTTGGGTTTCCGAGGCTGTATCACTACGGAAGTAGGATTGCCCAACCTTCCTTCCGAGGAGTGGCTGGTGGGTCTGAACCGCCAGCCGTCTGGTTAACAGGCAAGTGTCTTAGCCACTACTCTACCAGAGCTCCTTAGTACACCCTTAGATGTGAGTTATTCCTACAGAGAATGTCATGATTTTTCCAACATTAGTGAAGGCAACAATTATACCTCATATTCTGTCACTAGCATTTTAGTAGGTCACTCAAAGACCTTAGTTAGTAGGCTTACATTATTTAATTTAATGAACAGGAAAATAAAATAATCATTGCCGATTGACCTGCCATTGTGTAGGAGAAAATGGGGAGAAAGATCTTTTAGGTGATATGGCTATGGATATTTATATGGATATTTAGGTTCATGGACTCTGGAATTTGAGATTATTTTCAAAGCCTGTCTCCATCACTTGCTACTTAAACGACTTAAGTTCTCTCCAAATCTCAGTTTCTTCATCTGTAAGGTGGAGGCCTTTTTTTTTTTTTTTAATCAATTACACACATTGTGAGAATTAAAAGAAATAATGTATGCAAAGCATTTAATAAAGATGAGCCATTATTGTTCGTAGAGCTTACCATGTGCCAGGCTCCCCACTGACTCATTTCTGTCTTATTCCTGTGCTACGTTATCTCCATATATCCAGTTTCTATTTTAATTTTATTAAATATTCATTAAACATGTGTTGGATTCCAGGTACAATATAATTCTGATCCTCAAGAGTTTACAACATAGATTACAATTGCTGCTTTTTTAGACAATTTAAAAAAAGAGAGATAAAGAAACATGAAATAATTAGACAAAAACAAGATACATCTTACAATATTAGATTCTAAAGGTAACACATAAAACAGTAATTTTATATTGTCAAAATTGCCTTTGAATCCTAATTGTCATAAAAGGCACTTACGCATATCCATGTTTCTTTAACCCTTCATTGTCAATATTTCATGATCTAAACTAATTCTGTAATTATTCCTTGTTATTGCTTATTTAGCTGCTTGTTTGACCACTTGGACAATGCATTTCATGTTGCAGTCATTGATGGAGATCCCTTAGAGATATTTACACGTTCTTTCTATGGGTGTCCCCAAAAGACAATGACTATTTCAGGTCTCAAAGAATGAGACTTCTCAAGACTCGTTTCACTCATTGACTTTCACTCAAAAGTCACTTCTTCATCGAAAGCTTATTTAATCCTTTGCAGGTGTAACTAACCTCTCATTTCTTTGAATTCTTAGGAGATTTTTGTTTGTGTCAATCTTGATTATGGTTCTCTTTCCTATTACACTGTAAAGCCCCCAAAATTACAGTATGTAGATTCCATCACTGTGTGCCTAGGTTTCAGTTTACACATAGTAAACACTCAAAATAAATATTGGGTGAATACTATATCTGCCTCAAATGGATTAGCATCAGTTTTTTGCAGCAAAAATCATATACACATAAATTATTTTTCAATTTGGTGTTTTCATTAATCATGACATGGTTACTACAGAAATTGTAGATACTATAACACCCCAGGTGTATGGACAGGGCTGTTGAACCAATAAATTTGCAGAAACTGATCACTGGACTTTCAAACTCTGAAATGATATTATATGATCAGAATTTTCCATATACTTAATTTTGGACAAAACATTTTCTGATAATTTGTTTCCAATGAAACTTTTATGAAGATGGTACCTACCACATGTTCAGGTTTCAAAACACTTGTAGCAGTGGCATTTAAAATTAAAAAGAAGGAGAAGGAGAAGGACAAGGACAAGGACAAGGAGAAGGAGAAGAAGAAGAAGAAGAAAGCAATGAGACATAGTCATCATAAAAAACAAAACTCCAAACTTATAAGTATGGCTAAAGCTCAAGTAGTCTGTGCTCTGGTGAGAGAAGCTGGTTGAGCCCCACAAGAGTCAAAGGGTGGAAATAGGAGCATTATTTGAAGCCAAGAACAGGTGACTCTCTTCATCTGGGAATGAGTGTAACTATGGAAGGGAGGTGGACAGTGACTGCTGAGGCATTCCGGTAAGGTGACGGAATAAGCAGACAAACTACACAAACACTCTTAAACAAAAAAAAAAGAGGGGAACCAGTTAACACAGATACAGAAGATAATCCTGGAGCCCTGAGTTTTGAAAGGAAGGATATAGAAGTGGACTAAATTCCAACTAGTAGAAGAACCTACATGAAAACACCAAAAAAGGAGACATACGGAGCTGCGGTCTGCCAGTGATCCTGACAGGACAGACAGCTTGAATGTTGCGGAGTGGTGTTAGAACCTAAGAATTAACCTTTTATTCACCAGCCTACTAGCCAGGGGCTGCACAGAGGACTGCATTGGTGGCTAGTGAATAAAAGGAGAAGCAGCAGAGAGCAATACTGGCTGAGCTGGGTACTTTTGCCTGTATGAAGGGCATAGCCATTTTGAATGTTTAAAAGTGATTCAACCATTTTGGATATTTAAAAGGACAGAGTTCTCCCAGATTCTAGGGACTTAAGAATAGGCTCTAACTGCTGGGAACCACAAAGACATTCAGGACACAAATGACTGGAAAGGTGCAATATTCTCCTTGTTACTCTTATACCCCACAACCTCATGGTGAATGGAGGTGAAGCCTTCCCTCACTACCACCCATCTTCTGGGTCAGCAGGAATTTCATCCCAGTCTATATGCTCTTACGGAGCCTGGGTACCCTATCCCACGCTGCCCAGATTTGTCCACACCCTCCTTTTTTATAGTTTGTTTGCTTTTGCTTGTTTTAAAATTATTATTATTATACATACTTTTAATTATTATTCTTTATTCTTCTATTCCAAGGTTCAGTTTTCAGCTTTTTCTCTCTTCCTTGTTCCTTGTTCCCATTTTTCTCTTTCTCATGCTTAACCCCATGCTTTGTTTTTCTTTTTGGATTTTTCCCATTTTTTTTTTCTTCATTATTCTCCTACTCTACCTTTTTTCTCTTATTTCACTCTCCCAATATTTTGGCTTTTTTTCTTTTCTTTTCTTTCTTTTTTTGGTGATTGTTCCTGTGTGTTTATGTGGTGTGTTTTTCTCCACTTGCTTTTACTTTTTTGATGGCTTTTTGATTGTTGTTTTTGTCTGACTAAGTGAGAGATAGCAACAGTGCCTACACAACACAACTACACCCACACCTCCTGCAGCTCCACTTACTGAGTGAGAGCCACCACTTCCTTCTCCACCAACTGGCCAACAATAAATGACCACCAAGAAGAGCCTGACTCACCCTTAACTTCTCTTAACAAACAGTTAACAGATATCTAAATACAACAATGTCACAATGTCTCAGAGACAACAGACCATCACAGTCCACACAAAGAGGCAAGATAAAGTGGTAGAGACAAGCGAGCAGGATACAGCTCCAGAGCACATCCCTGAGAAAGAAGCAGCATTGAAACTTCCTGATAAGGAATTCAAAAGAATAATATTTAGGTATCTTCAGAGGATTGAGAGACAGATCAAAGAAAACATTGATAAAATTAAGGAAAACACAAAAACCTAGAAAAATTTTGGAAGAAAATATGAGGACAAAATGACAGAATAAATAGAAAATTAGAAATGATACAAAATCTACAGATAGAAATCCAGATTAATACTAAATTTTCAGACATAGACAGCATATTGAAAGGGCAAAGGAGTAAAATTGAAACAATGGAAGATAGAATTAGTGCAATTGAAAACAAATATCTCAATACTTCTTTGGAAAGGGATCAATCATAAAAAAAGATCAAAACAAAATGAAGAAAGCCTAAGGTTCATCTGGGATACCATCAAAAGGAATAAACAGAACAGGAAGAGAAAAAGAAAACTATTGAGAAAATTGTCCAAGATTTGTCGGAAGAGAACTTCCCTGGTATGATGAAAGATGAGAATATATCCATTCAAGAAGTCCAACAAACCCCAAACAGGATTGATTCCAAAAGAAAATCATGAAGACATATCATCATCAAACTCATCAAAACCAAAGACAAAGAAAGACTCTGAAAGCAACATGGGAAATATGAAAAGTTACTTACAAAGGACAACCAATAAGAATAAGCTCTGATTTTTCAGTAGAAACCATGAAAGTGAGAAGGCAATGGGATGGTATATATAAAACACTAAAAGAGAAAAATTTCCAACCAATAATTGTATACCCAGCAAAATTGTCCCTCAAGTATGATGGTGAAATTAGATTTCTAGATAAGCAGAAGTTAAGGGAATTGTTAAAACCAGACCAACCTTACAAGAGATACTAAAAGGCATCCTTTGAACAGAGAACCAATAATAGCAAATAACAATTGACAATTAATGCACAAGAGGATATAATCCAGAAACCAATACAGCTATGTAAGTATCCAAAGGAAAATAAGCTTACAGGATTGTAAACAGGGAATCCGAAACATCAATTGGAAAATAAAGACAACTAAAAACCAAAAAGTGGGAAAATATTGTGTAGTTACAGAACTTCTAAATGGTAAGTCAAGAGAGTTGCAAGATAGAATGGACTATTCTAAACTTGGGGACAAAATTATAAATCACAGGGTAATCTCAAAGAAAAATGATAAACCTTCACATCACAATAAAAAAGAGGACAAACACAAATATTTAGCAAACACTAAAATAATAGTAAAAAGGGAAATGATAACATGATTCATAAACAAAATGAGCTCAGCACAGAAAATTATGTGGAACAAAGAAACCAGCAACACCAGGAAAAAACATGTAACAAAATGAAAGCAATCAACTCATACTTGTCGATAATTATACTGAAAGCCAATAGATTAAATGCACCACTCAGAGATGGAGAGTTGCAGACTGGTTAAGAAAACATAACTCATCAATATGCTGTCTATAAAAGACACACCTTAGAGACAAAGACAAAAATAGACTGAAAATCAGAGGTTGGAAGAAGACATATCAAACAAATGACAACTAAAAAAGAGTAAGAGTGGCAATATTAATTTCTGATCAAACTGAATTTCAGACAAAAACTACTATACGAGACAAGGAAAGACATTATATAATGATTAAAGAATCAATTGAACAAGAATATATAACCATAATAAATATCTACAGACTCAATGAAAGAGCCTCAAAATACATAAATCAGACTTTAAAAGAGTTGAAAAGGTAAAGAGATGACTCCACAATCATAGTGGGAAATTTTAATACACCACTTTCAATGAAAGATAAAACAACTGGAAAGAAACTCAACAAACACTCAGAAGAGATAAACAATGCAATTCACCAACCTGACCTTATAGACATCTACAGAGCACGTCACCCAACAGCAGCACAACATACACTCTTTTCCAGTGCAAATGGAACATTTTCCATGATAGACCATATATTAGGCCTTAAAGCAAGCCTTAATAAATTTAAAAACATTGAAATACTGCAAAGCATCTTTTCAGATCATAATGCTATCAAATTAGAAAACAATAGGAATATCAATGGAAAAAGGGAAAACACCCTCCTCAAAAATGACTGGGTAATAGAAGAAATAAAAAATGAAGTTAAAAAATTCCTTGAATCAAACAAGAATGAAAATACAGCAAACCAAAATATTTGGAACAAAGCAAAAGCAGTGATCAGAGGCCAGTTTATAGCAATAAATGTACACATCAAAAAGGAAGAAAGAGCCAAAATCAACACTTTAATCCAACATCTCCAACAATTAGAAAAAGAACAACAAAAAAAGGCAACAGTCAGCAGAAGAAAGGAAATAATAAAGATTTGAGTAGAAATAAATGAAACAGAAAATAGAAAGTCAATAGAAAAAATCAACAAGACTAGAGGTTCTTTGGAAAGATTAATAAAATTGACAAACCACTGGCAAATTTAACAAAGGAAAAGAGGGAAAGAATACAAATAACATGAATAAGAAACAAAATGGACAACATCACAACAGAATCAGTTGAAATAAAAAGGATAATGGCAGTATACAACAAAGAACTGTACTTCAACAAATTTGAAAATCTAGAAGAAATGGACATATTTCTAGAAACACACTACTCACCTAAACTAACACAGAATGAGGTGAAAAAGTTGAACAGATCCATCACAAATGGAGAAGTTGAACAGGTCATAAAAAATTTAACAACAACAAAAAAAGTTCTGGCCCAGACAGTTTCACTGGAGAATTCTACGAAACATTCAGAGAACTGACACCAATCCTACTCAAAATATTCCAAAACACAGAAAAGGATGGAATCCTCCCTAACTCATTTCATGATGCAAGTATAACCTTGATCTAAAACCAGGCAAAGACATCACTGAAAAAGAAAACTACAGACCAACATCCCTCATGAATATAAATGCAAAAATCTTCATCAAAATCCTAGCCAATAGACTCGAACAACTTATCAAGAAAATAATTCATTATAACCAAGTGGGATTCATATCAGATATGCAAGAATGGCTCAACATTATAAAAACAATCAATGTCATCCACTACATAAATAAAGCAAAGGAAAAGAACCACATGATCATATTAATTGATGCAGAAAAAGCATTTGATAAAATCCAACACCTATTCCTGATCAAAACTCTCAGCAAAATAGAAATAGAAATGACATTCCTCAACATAATAAAAGGCATATATGCAAAAACCAACAACCATCATTATTCAGAGAGAGACTGAACCCCTTCACCTTGCAAACAGGAACCAGACAAAGATGCCCTCTATTACCACTTTTATTTAACATTGTATTAGAAATCCTAGCCAGGGCAATAAGGCAAGAAAAGGAAATCAAAGGCATCCAAATTGGTAAGTGTGGAAGTTCAGTTTGTGTATCAACTTGGCTGTGCCTGGTTGAGTGGCTGGGCAGCTGGATGTAGTATTCTCCATGATGAGACTGGTAATCAACTTCATGGTGGAATCTACTGTGAGCAGCTGAGTAGCTGCCTTAGGGAATGTGGTCTGCTTCCTGTATATAAGCAGACGCCTTGGGGACTAGTCTCTAGCTTATGGCACCTTGAACACTGCATGTAGCCATGTCATTGTTCAGCAGCCTGCCATGTCTTGGGATTTACAATGGACTTGAATTAATGGCCTGCCATGTGATTTGCTAATATTTGGATGGTACCTTTTTACTTGTCAACCTTGAGCTTGCCTCAGCAGCCAGCAACTGTCTGAGTGAAGAAAAGCATCTAGCTTCAGTGGGCTGGGAGCTGGAGGCAGAGTTGAAGCGCAAGGCTGAGTGGCTTTCACCCATTCCCTAGAGCCTGGCACTTTTAACTTGTGCTTAATGTCTCCAAACTGTAAGAGAATAAACTCCTTTTTGTTAAGGTCATTCCATTTGTGGTATATATTCATGTCAGAGCAGCACTAGGTAACCAGAACAGTAAGGAAGAAGTCAAACTATCCCTATTTGCTGATGACATGATCATATACTTAGAAAACCCAAGAGACTCAGTAAAAAAAAATCTACTGGAACTAACTGAGAGATTCAGCATAGTGGCAGGATACAAGATCAACATACAAATATTAGCTGGATTAGTTGGATTTCTCTACACCAGCAATGGGAGCTCTGGTAGCATAGTGGCTAAGGCACTTGACTGCTAACCAGAGGCTGGTGGTTCAAACCCACCAGCCACTCCTCCGAAAAAAGATGGAGCAATCTACTTCCGTAGTGATACTGCCTCGGAAACCCAAGGAGGGGTCAATATGAGTCGGGTCTGACTCGACGGCTCATAACAACAACAACAACAACACCAGCAAAGAGATTGCTGAAAAAGAAATAAGGAAATCAACACCATTTACAATAACTACCAAAAAAATAAAATACTTGGGAATAAATCTTACAGGGACACGAAAGACCTCTACAAAGAAAACTATAAAAAACTACTTCAAGAAACCATAAGAGATCTACATAAATGGAAGAACATACCATGCTTGTGGATAGGAAGATTGAACATTGGGAAAATGCCAATTGTACCCAAAGCAATCAATACATTCAATGCAATCACAATCCAGATTCCATCAACATTCTTTAAGAATATGGAAAAACCATTCACTAACTTTATATGGAAAGGAAAGAGACCCCAGATAAGCAAAGCAATATTGAAGAAGAAGAACAAAGTAGGAGGTCTCACACTGCCAGATCTCAACACCTACTATATAGTCACAGTAGTCAAAACTGCCTGGTACTGGTACAATGACAGACTACATAGACCAATGGAATAGAATTGAGAATGCAGAAGTAGATCCATCAACCTATGGTCAGCTGAACTTTGACAAAGGTCTGAAATCCACTAAATGCAGAAGAAATTTTCTGTTTAATAAGTGGTGCTGGCAAAACTGGATATACATTTGCAGAAAAATGAAACAAGATCTGTACCTCACACGATACACAAAAACTAACTCCAGATGGATCGAAGACTTAAATTGTTGTTGTTGTTATGTGCAGTCAAGTCAGACCCAACTCATAGCGACCCCTTCTTGGGTTTCCGAGGCAGTATCACTACAGAAGTTGATTGCCCAACCTTCCTTCTGAG
Organism: Orycteropus afer afer; assembly: GCF_000298275.1. Lineage (NCBI taxonomy): Eukaryota > Metazoa > Chordata > Mammalia > Tubulidentata > Orycteropodidae > Orycteropus > Orycteropus afer. Next base: position 439,030 of record NW_006921666.1, on the reverse strand, counting down.
GAGTGGCTGGTAGGTTTGAACCACCAGCCTTCTGGTTAGCAGTCAAGTGCCTTAGACACTACACTACCAGAGCTCCTAAAGACTTAAATATGAAACCTAAAACTATAAAGTTCCTTAAGGAAAAAATAGGGGTAAATTTAGGGGCCCTAATACATGGCATAAATAGACTATCAAGCATAACCCAAAATACACAAACAGCAGAAGATAAACTAGATGAATGGTACCTTCTAAAAATTAAATTTTTATGTGCTTCCAGAGACTTCTCCAAAAAAGTCAAAGAGAACCTACAGATTGAGAAAAAAATATTTGGCAATGACATATCTGACAAGGGTCTTATCTCTAGAATTTATAGAAAAGTCCAACACCTCAACAACAAAAAGACAAATAACCCAATTAAAAAAATGTGCAGAAGACTTGAATAGACACTTCACCAAAGAGGATATTCAGGTGGCCAACAAACATATGAAGAAAAGCTCATGATCATTAACCATTAAAGCACAACACACTGTCATCAAGTTGGATCTAACTCATAGCAACCCCTCCTTAGGTTTCCAAGGTGGTATCACTATGGAACCAGATTGCCCAACTTTCCTTCTGATGAATGGCTGGTGGGTGTGAACTGCTAGCCTTCTGGTAAGCAGTTAAATGCCTTAGGCACTACACCACCAGAGCTCCTCATTAGCCATTGGAGAGATGCAAATCAAAACAACCATGAGATACCATCTTGCCCCCAGCACTAGTACCAAAGTTCAATAAGACAGAAAATAACAAATGCTGGCAAGGATGAGGAGAGATTAGGACTCTCATACACCTTGGTGGGATTGTAAAATGATACAACCACTGTGGAAAGCATTATGACAATTCCTTAAAAAGTGGAAATTAGAAATATCATTTGACCCAGCCTGAGGTGTAGTAAGTTACTTAGTGTGGCTTTTCTAGCCATAAGTCTTTGTTAACTCTGTGGTGGAATTTGCTGTGAGCAACTGAGGAGCTCTGATTGTAAAACTTATCCACCTGGGGTGTTTCTGTTGGGCGCAACACAAAGCAATGTTCTAGGAGGTTTCTGGTCTCTCTCATGTGCTTAGAATTCTGATGTTATGATTGGTTAGTTTGGCCACTCTGCCAGGCTCAAAAGGAGGCCTTCTAGAGGCAGAAAAAGTCTCTTTCTGACTGCTGGTTGAGGAAGATGTGCTGCTGAAAGAGACATGTGGTTCTGAAAGAGACATGTGCTGCTGGGAAAGAGACGCAAGAGACATGCATTGCTGAGTGAGACATCGAGGGACATTCACTGTTGGGAGAGAGACTGTGAGAGACTGTTAGAAGAGAGACTGTGGACTGAGAGAGAGACTGAGCATTTTTGCTGAACTTGAATTGTAGCCTGGTGCTTCCCTAATAAACCCCGTAATCTGTGAGTTCTGTGTGGCTGCTGCAGAGAATTATCAAACCTAGTAGAGACGTGGTGGGTGCTTAGGGAGGAACGGTTGCTGAAAGGGCTGGAGGAAAGCAGCATGTCTGGCCTTGCAAGAATGGGCCTTGGGTTACTGATAGTGACTCTGTCTTCCTCTTGTGGGGTTAGAGGAGGTCAGGAGATGTGCCCTCCTTGCCCTTTTTGCACAGCCATTCTGTTATTAGGTATATATCCTAAAGAAGTGAGAGCCAGGACAAGAACAGACATATGCACATCCACGTTTATCACAGCACTATTTACAATAGCCAAAATTTGGAAACAACCTAGGTACCTATAAACAGAAAAAGGGATAAACAAACTATGGTACATATACATGATGGAATACTATGCAACACTAAAGAATACCATAGAATCTGCAAATACTGCATAACATGCATAAACTTGGAGGAATTATGCTCAATGAAATAATTCAATCACAGAATGACAAATACTGTTATTAGTCTGTTATTATAAAAAGTCAAGGAAAGGTTTATATATGGAAGGAAATTTTCTTTGTTAGTTACTAGGTGTGGAAAGGGAGGGGAAAGAACACTGTTAGGTAGAGACAAGTATTGATTTGAGTGACGAGAAGGGCAATGTTCTAAATGTGAGTGAACAGCACAGAAGCACTGAAGAAGAGGAAGACATAGAGAGGTGCATGGGAGGTATAGACAACAAAGATGAACCCTTTTGCATATACGTGACTGCATTATCAGTGAAGACAAACATTGATCTATGGGTAGATAGGTGGGTGGACAGGCTAAAGTATTAGGTATGTGCAGGGGGAGTGTGCCCAAGACAATGTATAGTGTTGGCAGACAATGTTTCTACAAATGTATTTGTATGTTCTGTAAGAATTCCCAGGTATATAGTAGAGCTGACAAATGATAAGGTTGTAGTCACTTCTTGGCTACGGCCAGCTACCCAGAGGGAATGAGTAGTTAGACCTGTGGGCTTGAGACCATAGTCACAGAGGACATCAAGTTCAATTGGCATAACATACTACACAAAAACATTGCTCCACATCCTAGTTTAGTGAGTAGCAACTGGGATCTTAAAAGCTTCCAAGCAGCCTCCTATATTCAGTGATGGGTCTCTTCTCATCCAGAGCAAAGAAGAATGAAGAAAACCAAAGATGCATGGAAACAATTAGTGCAAGCAACTGGTATACCACATGATCCTCAGGCTATATGACTATGAGACCAGAAGAACTACATGGTGCCCGGCTACCACTGTCAACCACTCTCAGGGGGATCTATGTAGGAGATCCTGGATAGACTAAGAGAATAATGTGGAACAAAACTCAAAATCACTAAAAAAACCCCCAAAAAACGGCAGGGGGTGGGCAGGTTCGTTGGTCTGATAGAACCTGATGGAACCACTGAGACTTTGGCTCCTAGCTGCCCTTCAGGTCTGGAATTGAACCCACTCCTGTGGCTTCCAGCCAAACAAAAGACAGGCATATGAGGCGAACATTTACACTAGGTAGATATACTCCTTGAAGAGACCAATCATGGGAGAAAAGAAGGCCTGTGTATGCACTGGGAGATAGCTCAGGAGGCAGGAGTGCATGGGAGGGAAGGACACAGGGAGGAAGTGAGATGGGAGCTGTTGCATTGTGGGAAATTGCAGTCAATGTCATGAGACAAGTATATGTGACCTGCTGTATGGAAAGTGAATTTGCTGTGTAAACTTTCACCCAAATCCTAATAAAAAAATAAAATTCCATGAGAATTTGGCATGATAAGTCAAAGACATATGTAACAAAAGAAAAAGGAGAGACAAGAAGCTTTACCTAGGGGCTCCAAAGAAGTGAATGAGAAATAATATTTGAAGAGATAAGAATCAAGAATTTTCCATTATAGATTAAGACATTAATCTCCAGAGCAAAAATTCATTCCACTACTGAGAAGCAGTAAATAACAAAAACAAAACAAAATGAAAGTATAGACATGAAGTGTGATAAATTCCTTGGCATGACTAAGAGGAAGGCAGAAACATGTCTTATCTTCAGCTTTGTTAGAACAAATTACAAATATATATATATAAAGGATAACAGAAACTAAAACAACAGAAACACTATAAATTCCAAATCACAGAGATAAATTGTTTTTAAAAAGTTATCATTCCAAGAGAAAAAAAATATGAAACAAAGAAAAAGGAGACAGCTTTAGAAATGATGACTTTTTTTAGAAATCTAGTTCTTTGATTTCTTACTTTTTAAAAAATCATACCAAAAAATAAAATCAAAGTGATATTCAAAGCTATATCAGTCAAATGCTGATCAAAACAAGCCTGATATATATATCTAATAATAACCACTTAAAAGGAATTAAGATGAAAACCCATAATGGTAACAAAGAGGAACAATTCACCAAGAATTTTTAATTATCATAAATTCAGATACACTTAACAATTTAAAATTGAAATATATAAAGGAAAAATTAACAGAGTTGCAAAGAAAATTAAAAAACATGTAATTAGTTTGGGGATTAAAACACTTCTCTCAAAAACCAGTATATGAAGCTGACGAGAATGAACAAGTATAATAAAATTAAATAAGAAGATAGACAAGATTGCTCTAACAGATATTTTAATAGAACCTTGTATTCAACAAATTAAATATGCATTATTTTCAAACATTCATGGAATATTTACTAAAATTACTAAGAAAGGAGATCTGATAAATTTTAAGGAAATACAGAT
>NW_006921666.1:431934-434462 GCF_000298275.1 Orycteropus afer afer | reverse complement strand
CCATCCCCTTCAGCTCTGCCAGTGCGTGAAGTTTATCAATCTGATGCTCATAAGATCAGGTAGGTGGCTATGTTTTATCTTACAACATTAACTGCAGAAATCAAAAGGCTTGTGTTGAAACATGGAAACAAAAGTATTAATTTTTAATTGCTACAAAGAATTTTTAGAAGAATCAGTATTACTTTAGAGAAATGTGGTAAGAATTAAAAAGCCCTTTGTATATTAATAAAAATGCGGTAATAAAATATTTTAATATGGTTGCAACATTTTGGCAAATGGGTGTTTTAAATTACATACTGCGGTATCTTTTAATGTTAAGTATTGCAATAACAGTTTACAATACTGAGATTCCTGGATTTTTCTAATTGCCTTCCACTTAAATAACTATAAACCAAAACTCACTCCATTGAGCTGATTTCAACTTGTCATGACTCCATAGTATTTCCAAGGCTATAAATCTTTACAGAAGCAGATTGCTTTAATTTTTCTCCCACAGAGCAGCTGATGGGTTCAAACCATCAACCCTTTGGTTAGTAGCCCAATGCTTTAACCACCGCACCACCAGAGCACCTTAAATAACTTTTTTACCTTGTTATAGCTTTAACCCTTAACTTACTGGAATTTTCAAAACTCCTGGTCAACTCAACTTTTAGAAATAGTGATATAAACTTAATATATATTTTATCATTCCTATTCCCATGACCACTTGAGGACTAAGGTGCACCTGACACAAGCCATGATATTTCCAATCGCCTGGTGTGTGTGTGAGAGCTGGACAATGAATAGGGAAGACCGAAGAAGAGTTGATGCTTTTGAGTTGTGGTGCTGGCAAAGAATGCTGAAAGTACCATGGACTGCTAAAAGAACTAACAGATCTGTCCTGGAGGAAGTGCAGCCAGAATGCTCCTTGGAAGCAAGAATGGCCAGACTTCGTCTCACCTATTTTGGTCATGTTGTCAGAAGGGACCATTCCCTGGAGAAGGATGTCATGCTTGGTAGGGTGGAGGGTCGACGAAAGAGGGGGAGGCCTTCAGGGAGATGGATTGATACAGTGGCTGCGATGATGGGCTCGAGTATAGCATGGATTGTGGGGCTGGCGCGGGATCGGGCAGTGTTTCGTTCTGCTGTGCATGGGGTCGCTATGAGTCGGAAACGACTCGACGGCACTTAACAACAACAACAAATTCCCATGACCCCGGTTGAGGTTATTGTGTTTCCAAAATTTCTTTTTAAATAACTATTCCTTCCTTTTATTTGTTCAGATTTTAGGATATTTTGTTGGAATATTTCCCTACTTGATTTTAGAAACAAAATAATAATAAATCAAACTGTTTTGTTTCTCTAGTGCTGTCCTAACAGAAGATACCACAAATGGGTGGTTATTACAAACAGGAGTTTATTTTCTTGCAATTTTGAAGGCTAGATATCCGAGTTCAAAGTTCCAGGTTCTAGGGGCTGAAATCCCTAGACCTGAAATCCCCTTGACCTTGGGCTTCAGCTCTGCCTCCTGCTCTCAGCCCACTGGAGTTGGTGAAATTCTTCACTTAGGCAACTGTTGGTTACTGAGGCTGACAAACCCAAGGTAGACAAGTAAAAAGGCACAGTTCCGATGTTACCAAAACACACAGCAGACCATTGATTCAAGTCCATTAAGAGTTCCCAGATCAGCAGGCTACATGGCAGGCTGCTGAACAAATGACTTGGCCACATTCAGGATTCAAGCGTGCCAAAAGCTGCCAAGACCTTTCTCAAAACCTCTCCTTATATGCTGGAAAGAGACCACATCCCAAGACAGCTACTCAGCTGCCCCGGTAGATTCAATCATGGAGCTGATAACCAATCTCACCATGCGGAATAACTACATCCAGCTGCCCAGCCATTCAAAACCAGGTCCAGCCAAGTTCACACAAACTACCACACAAACCCACTGCCATTGAGTCAATTCCAACTCATAGCAACCCCATAGGGTTTCCAAGGCTATAAAACTTAATGGAAGGAAACTGCCTTATCTTTCTCCTACAGAGCAGCTGGTGGGTTCCAATTGCCAACCTTTTGGCTAACAGCCATATGTCTTAACCACAGCATTATCAGAGCTCCTTATTGTAGAAACAAGTGAGAAATAATTACATAATTCAAGTAAGCAGAAACCAAAATACTCCATTATTAATAACTATTGGCAAACATATCTTTTGGTAGTGAAGGTTGTGTGTTAATTGGCTGGGCCATGGTTTTGAGTGGCTTGGCAGCTGTGATGTAGTTATTTCCACGATGAGATTGGATGTGGTGTAATCACCTCAATGGCGGAATCTTCTGTGAGCAGTTGATCCTTCTCAGCTTGTGCACCAACTATCTATTGATCTTGGATTACTCAGTCTCATCAGCCAATTGCATGCTATACTGTCTGCCATTCTTGATTTCATCAGTCCCTGAAGCTGTAAGAGTCAGTAGAAGCCCCCAGCTTGCTCCAGTGGACCTGGAAGGCAGAGCTGAAGCCCTAGATTGAGAGGCCTCCACCCAGAATTCAGAGA
>NW_006921666.1:429084-430684 GCF_000298275.1 Orycteropus afer afer | reverse complement strand
TGATGGGCTCAAGTATAGCAGGGATTGTGGGGCTGGTGCGGGATCGGGCAGTGTTTCGTTCTGCTGTGCATGGGGTCGCTATGAGTCGGAAACGACTTGACAACACTTAACAACAACAACAACAACAAACTGTAAGAGAATAAATTTCTTTTTGTTAAAGCCATCTATTTGTGGTATTTCTGTTATAACAGCACTAAAGGGCTAAAACATTACTCAAATATGGATCAATGCTACCAAACCAAACCTAATTCACTGCCGTCGAGTCAGACCCAACTCATAGTGACCCCTCCTTGGATTTCTGAGGTGGTATACACTACAGAAGTAGTTTGCCCAACTTTCCTTCCAAGGAGTGGCTGGTGGGTTTGAATTGACAGCCTTCTGGTTAGCAGTCAGATGCTTTAGGCACTATGCCACCCAGAATTACCCAGACTTTACCAATCAGTCCTTTCACTTAATGTAGGAGCTAAGTAGAACTTGTGCATGCTACAAGTAGACATATTTCAGGGGGGAGAGGAGATAAAAGGATGTTGTAACAAGGTTAGCTCTTTCTTCTAAATTTATCAGTCAGAGAAAAAACTCTTCATCTGGGGCAGGAGTGAGGAAAAAGTGACACATCTAGGATACCTAGGAAAGCTTACCAAGTTAGAATCAAGTTTTAAAAAAAAAAAAAAGCAGAAGGAAAAAGGAACATCTCACTTTTCCATTTCATATGAAAATCAGTAGGTATGAGTCTATGAGCAACTCTCTATTTTCAGTGTTTTTTTTAATTTCATCTCAAAAACAAGCCAATGACATACATAAAAACCAACTCAAAATGGATCAAAGATCTAACTATTAAAGCTAAAACTATAAAATTCCTGGAATATAACATAGAGACAAAGTATGGGACCTGTTTTTTTCAGAAATAGACTATCCTAGAGAACTACATCCTCAGAAGAAATGTTGGACGATCTACTTCCATAGTGACACCACATCAGAAACCCAAGGAGGGGTCGCTATGAGTCAGGCCCTACTCGATGGCATATAACAACAAACATAGAACTACATATGCAAGAAGAACAGAGATAGATTAAATAACTGGGGGTTCCTAAAAATTACATAGTTATGCTTATCAAAGGATGTTATCAAAATAGTATATAAAGAGAACCTACAGACTAGGAGAAAAAATCTTTGGGAATGACATCTAATTAGTATCTAACCTATAAAATGTATAGGAAATATCACCAACTTAACAACAAAAAGACATAGAAACCAATCAAAAAATGGGCAAAGGACACAAACAGACACTTCAAAGAAATATTCAGGTGGCCAAAAAACATTGAAAAATGCTCATGATCATTAGCCATTAAAAATTAAAATTATAATAGGATACAATCTCATCCCTACAGAAATGATGCTAAACAAAAAACAGCAAATTCTGTAGAATTTAGATTGGAACTCTTCTTACACATTGCTTTCAATAAAACCAAACTCATGGCCATTAAGCAATATCTATTGAGTTTCCAAGATGATAAATCTTTTTTTTTTTTTTTAAATTGTGATTTGGGTGAAGATTTACAGAGAAAATTCACTTTCCATACAGCAGTTCACATACACTTTG
>NW_006921666.1:412374-425336 GCF_000298275.1 Orycteropus afer afer | reverse complement strand
CATTGCTATAAATTGGCCTATGATCACTGCTTTTGCATTTTGGTATGTTGTGTTTTCATTCTCATTTGATTCAAGGAATTTTCGAATTTCAATTTTGATTTCTTCTCTTACCCAGTTTTTTTCAAGGAAGGTGTTGTTCAGTTTCCATGTGTTTACTCTTTTCCTGTTGATCTTCTGATTGTTGATTTCTAATTTGATAGCCAAGATGGTAAATCTTAATGGCAGTAGATTGGCCCATCTTACTTTCACAGAGCAGCTGCTATGGTTTGAACTACCCACCTTCTGGTTAACAGTCAAATGTCTTAGGCACTGCACCACTAGAGCTCCTTTTCATACTGCTTGTGGATGGTAAAATGATACAACCACTATGGAAAACAGTATGGCTTCCTCAGAAAGCAAGAAATAGAAATACTTTATGTTCTAGCAATCCCACTCCTAGATAAATATCCTGAAAATATAGGAATAGAGACATGAATAGACATATACATACCTATGTTCATTGCATTATTATTCACAAAAGCAAAAAGATGGAAAAAATCTAAGTGCCTATCTACAGATGAATGGATAAACAAATCATGGTACATACTTTTAATGGAATACTATGCAGCTACAAAGAATAATGAGTCCTTGAGACATCTTACAACATACATGAATCTGGAAGACATAATGCCGAGTTAAATAATTCAATTACAAAAGGACAAATACTATATGGTCTCATATTTATAGAATAACAAGAACAGGTATACATACAAAAAGCAATGTTCTTTGGTGATTATGAGGGATGGGAGGGAGAGGAAGAGGGAATCACTTTCTAGATAGTAGATACTTTTTATTATTGGTGATAAGCAAGGCAATAACAAATATGAGTGAAGTCTGTACTGCTTGACCAAGGTAAATGATGACACTAAGAAGTATGTAAAAATAAGAGATGATTTTGGCAAATGCTCTAACATACCCAATTTGGCAACACCAGTAATAATAACCAAAATATATAAATAAATAAATAAGTACCTGTGTAGTTGTATCAGTAGATATGTATGCATATACGTGTACAGGAAAGCACATATGAGTATATGATTATGAATATATAGGTATATCTGGAGGCATATATGTATACATGTTTGTGTGTGTTGCATATATTCATACATGTAATAAAGCACATGCGGCATAGTTATAGATACTTCCTAGACATAATCAAACATTTCATACGATTGATTTACTGAGTTTGAAGGATTAAGACCACTGTCTCATGAAACAGCTTAGTCAATTGGCATAACATAGTTCATAAAGGTAATATTCTACATCCTAGTTTGGTAAGTGGCATCTGAGGTCTTAAATGTTTGCAGGCAACCATCAAAGATACAACTATTGGTACTCATCTGGAGCAAAAGAGAAAGAAATAAAGACTGAAAGAAGAAACTAGTTCATAAGGATAATAGCCTATATGAACCACAACCTCATCTATCCTGAGACTAGAACCAGATGGTAACTGACTACCACTACCAACAGTTTTGACCAGGGACACTATAGATGATCCCCATTAGAATGGGAGAAAAATATAGAATAAAATTCAAATTCCTAAAAAAGTTCAGACTTATTGGACTGGCAGAGATTAAGGGAACCCTTGAGGTGATCACCCTGAAATCCCCTTTAAACTTGAGACTGAAACCACTCCCAGAGATCACCTTTCAGCAAATAACAGATTGGCTAAAAAAATTAACAATATCACTAATGAATACAGTGCCTCTTTTAAAAATAATCTATCTGAGGCCAAATAGTCAACATTTACCCTAAAGCAAAGATGAAAAAGAAGGATGGGGGAGGGCAGGGAGAACAAGAAAGCTAGATCAATGGAAACAAACAAACAAACAAACAAAACAGAATGGAAATAACGGGAATGCTGACATATTGTGAAACATGTAACCAATGTCACTGAACGATATGTACAGAAATTGTTAAATGGGAAACTAATTAGCTAGGTAAACTTTCATCAAAAATTCAATGAAGTATTATTGAAAACAACAACAATAAGGCAATGAGGTGTCTAAACTGTCTCATAAAACTGAGGGTCTAAGGCACTGGCTGTGCCTAGGGTTTCCGAAGGCAAAGCTGGATATGAAGTGGGGAAGGACCAGATGTCATCAAGAGCAGGATCTCAGCAGAGACTGAGCTCAGACTAAGAAAAGCAGAAAGTGGAAATTCTACAACAGAGGTGTATTAGAGATTTCTTGCACCATTATTACATAAAGGGAAGGAATCTGTTGTACTACTTTACACTGTTGTTAGATGCAGTTGAGTTGGTTCCAACTCATAGTGATGCCACGTACAGAAGAATGGAACTTTCCAGTCCTGCTCCATCTTCATAATCACTGATGTGTTTGAGTCCAGTGTTGCAGTCACTGTGCCAATCCATCTCATTGATGGTTTTCTTCTTTTTTACTGACCCTCTACTTTACCAAGAATGATGTATTTCTCCAGAGACTGGTCCCTCATGAATACATGTCGAAGTAAGTGCGATGAACTCTCATCATCCTTATGTCTATGGAGCATTCTGGCTGTACTTCTTCCAAGACAGATCTGTTAATTATTCTCAGAGTTCAGGGTATAGTCAGTATTCTTTGCCAACACCACAACTCAAATTAATCAATTCTTCTTTGGTCTTCCTTATTCTTTATGTGACTTTCACATGCATATGAGGCAATTGAAAATACCATGGATTGGGTCAGGTGTACCTTAGTCCTCTAAGTGACTTCTTTGTTTTTTAACACTTTAAAGAAGTCTTTTGCAGCAGATTTGTTGAATGCAATATGTCATTTGATTTCTTGACTGCTGCTTCCATGGGCATTGATTGTGAAACCAAGTAAAATGAAATTATTGGCAGCATCAATCTTTTCTCCATTTATCATGATGTTGTTCTACATTAAATGGGGGAATTTTTAAGATGGAATATTAGTTAGGACAACATGGAAGACAAAACTGACTGAAGTATTAAGGATCTGGAATTTTAGTTATAGTCAATTCAAGAGCTTTAGGAAATCCGTTTTCTTCTCAAGACTTTTATTTTATCATTTATACAATAGGAAATCCATTCTACATTTGCTTCCAGTTACAGAATTGCCATTGACTAGTCCATCATACAAAGATCAAAATGAAACTAATGACTGAGTTTCCAATAACTTTTACTTTACTAAAAAGAATATTGAAATATGCTTGCAGAAGGTTATCACTGAAAGAAAAAAAAATAGTGATTTCCATAGCTTTGTGTAGGTGCTGTGGTGGTGTGGTGTCAAAGGCATTAGACTGCTAGCCAGAAGGTTGTCAGTTCAAACCCACCATCTGCTCCATGGAAGAAAGATGGAGTAATATACTTCCATAAAGATTTACCACCTTGGAAATCTTAGAAGTGAGAAAGGCCAGACTTTGTCTCACCTACTTTGGGCATGTTGTCAGAAGGGACCATTCCCTGGAGAAGGATATCATGCTTGGTAAAGTGGAGGGTCAATGAAAAAGAGGAAGGCCCTCAACAAAGGGAATTGACACAGTGGCTGCAACATTGGGCTCAGATATAGCAAGGATCGTGAGGCTGGCACAGGACCAAGTAATGTTTCATTCTGTTTTGCTGAAGGTCACTATGAGTCAGAGCCAACTCAATAGCACTTAACAACAACAATAACAACAACATAACTATGTGTTCCTTAGGATCAATAATTTGTGAGAAAATAATATAGTATTTTTCTTGTGCTCTGGGATTAAGTCTTAACTAGAGAGAATACGATCACTTGAAAAGAATATATGCATACCCAAGGGGCTTTTATAATTTGAAAAATTATTTTCAATATTATAATTTCTATATTTCCATGTAATTTTGTATTTGACAAACAAAAAAACACTACAGTTTTCATGTTACAAATTATTATCAGTTGAACTTCAACAAAATCTTGGCTGGTAGCATAGACAATATAAGCATTGCCTTTCAAATAAGCACATTCTTCTCAAGGGTGGGAGCAAAAACAAAGTCAAGGAGAGTGGGGGGAAAAAAAGGGAGAAGTTGAAAATATATATGCCTTAATTTGAATTTTCCTGAAAATAGAACCTGAAAGAGGATACAGTAAATCTGTTTAGGAATAATCCCAGGAAGTAGGACAGAAGGAGTGGGAATAGTGAGAAAAGGAAAAGCCAATATCAGGAACCTTTCAATAACTGGGATAAAATTGTGCTGGGACCTTTTGATCAGTTTTCAGGAGACTTCCTGAAGAATGGAAGGGTGGAACTTTTATCCACAGACAGTTCCCTATTGGTAGAAGTTTGTTGCAGGCCAGTAACTCCCATGAATCTTGATTGGGTTTTCAGAAAAGGCCCTCAGAGAAAAATTATAAAGGCATACAATATGCTGCTCTTTGCTTGTGGGCAGCTCTTTATTAAGGTCAGGGCCTGAGGTAGGTGGGCTCAGGGCTTGGGGACTGCTTTTCACTTAGGCATGGCTCTATTTTAAGGCCGGGGCCTGAGGTAGGCAGGTGCAGAGGGGTTAGGAACAACGAAAGGAGATGAACTTGTCTGTCAGTTTGTCATCCTGTGGTGGCTTATGTGTTGCTGTGAGGCTGGAGGCTATAACACTGTGTTGCAAAATGCCAGCAGGGTTACCCATGGCCGACAGTTTCAATGGAGCTTCTGGGCTAAAACAGACTCAGAAGAAAGAAGAGATTATCTACTTCTCAAACAATTGGCCAGTGAAAACCTAGTGAATAGCAGTGAAATACTATCTGATATATTAGTGGAAACTTTATGAATATCCCTGAAACAGTGTCCAATATAGTGTCAGATGATGAGCCTATCAGGTCGGAAGGCATCAAAATTTGACTGGGGAAGAGCTGACTCCTCAGAGTAGAGACAACCTTAACAATATGGATAGAGTAAAGCTTTCAGGACCTCCACTGGCTGATGTGGCATGACACAAAATGAGTAGAAACAGATGCAAACATCCATTAATAACTGGAACATGGAATGTACCAAGTATGAATCTAGGAAAATTGGAAGTTGTCAAAAATGAAATGGAAAACATAAAGATCGATATCCTAGGCATTAGTGAGCTGAAATGAACTGGTTTTGGCCATTTTGAATCAGACAACCATATGAACTACTATGCCAAGGATGACAAATTGAAGAGAAAGAGGAATGATATGGCATTCATCACAAAAACTGTTTCAAGATCTCTCCTGAAGTACACCACTGTCAGTGATAAGATAATAACCATATGCCTACAAGGAAGACCAGGAGCTATGGTGGCATAGTGCCTAAGGCATTAGACTGCTAACCAGAAGACAGGCAGTTCAAACCCATCAACCACTCCTCAGAAGGAAGATTTGGCAATCTACGTCTGTAGTCAAACCACCTTGGAAGCCCAAGGAAGGGTCACTACAAGTCAGATCTGACACTACAGCAGTGAGAGTTGAACTACAAGGAAGACCAGTTAATATGCCTATTATTCAAATCTATGTACCCACCACCAAAGCCAAAGATGAAGAAATTGAAGATTTCTCCCAGCTTTTGCAGTCTGAAATTGACTGAACACACAATCGAGATGAGTTGATTATCACTGGTGACTGGAATGCAAAAGTTGGAAAAAAAGAAGAGTTACTGGTAGTTGGAAAATATGACCTTGGTGATAGAGATAATGCTGGAGATTGCATGATAGAATTTTTCAAGACCAATGACTTATTCATTGCAAATATCTTTTTTCAACAACATAAGTGATGGCTATACACATTGACTTCACCAGATGAAATACACAGGAATCAGATTAATACATCTGTGGCAAGAGACAATGGAGAAGCTCAATATCTTTGGCCAAAACAAGGCCAGGACTGATTGTGGAACAGACCATCAACTTCTCATATATACATTCAAGTTGAAGTTGAATACTATTAAAACAAGTCCACAAGAGCCAAAATATGACCTTGATTATATCCCTCCTGAATTTAGAGACCATACAAAGCATAGATTTGATCCACTGAACACCAATGACCAAAAACCAGATGAAACATGGGATGACATCAAGAACATCATCCATGAAGAAAGCAAGAGGTCATTAAAAAAATGAGAAAAGAAGAAAAGACAAAATGGTTGTCAGAATAGACTCTGAAATTTGCCCTTGAGTGGAGAGCAGCTAAAGCAAATGGAATAAATGACAAGATAAAATCTTCTGAACAGAAAATTTCAAAGAGCAGGTCAAGAAGACAAAGCTAATTACTATAGTGAAATGTGCAAAGACCTGGAGTTAGAAAACCAAAAGCATTTCTCAAACTGAAAGAACTGAGGAAAAAATTTAAGCCTCAAGTTGCAATATTGAAAGATTCTATGGGCAAAATAGGAGCTCTGGTAGCATAGTGCCTAAGACGCTTGACTGCTAACCAGAAGGCTGGCAGTTCAAACCCATCAGCCACTCCTCAGAAGGAAGATGGGGCGATGTACTTCAGTAGTGATACTTCCTCGGAAACCCAAGGAGGGGTCGCTATGAGTTGGGTCCAACTTGACGGCACATAACAACAATAATCCAGGAAGTGTGAGGCTTTATGCAAGGCACAGTCTGTGCCTAGCATAAATTACTTGCATAATCTTATTGAATATACTAGACCATCCTATTAAATAGATACTGTCATCATCCCACTTTACAGTGAGGAAATTTAGGTAGTATGGTGCAAAGTAACTTGCCCAAGGCAATATAGCTACTAATACTTGGGCAGGACTATAACCAACACTTTTGGTGTTTTGTAAAGCCAGGAAAAGAAGAGTAAACTACACCCAAACAAGCAAAAGGAAGCAAACAATAAAGAGCAGAAATCAATGACACATAAAACAAAAATAACAGAGAAGATCGATGAAATAAAGACGCTGTTTGAAAAGATCAACAAAATCGATAAAACTTTAGATGGACTGACCAAGCAAAAAGGAGAGAAGACATAATTCTTAAAGCAGGAAAAAAAAGAAACATTAATATGATATTAACATGATTAAAACAGAATACTGTGATCAATTTTATACCAATAAATTAGTCAAGTTAGATAAAATAGACAAATTATTAAAAAGATACAAATTTTAATTTAAACAAATACAACTGTATCAAAAAGGCATACAAAATCTGAGTAGGCCTATAATACTGACACTTTCCTCTGTTTGTGCATGGGCTGGGTTATCCTAGGGGGTGTGTGAGTGTGTGTATGTGTGCATGTGCATGTACACGTGTGTGTGTGATCACGAGTCCTAATGTCCAAATCAAATTTTATGTGAGGGTCTATCCTCTTTCTGTGAGATATCCATAAGAGCAAGGATATGGAGACACTGGGGCCATCCTGTATTCCTGACATGAACATAAAATGGTATGGCTATTTTGGAATCATGTGACAGTTTCTGAAATGTTAAACATAAACTTACCATAAATGAATAAGAAAAACAGAAAAAGAAAAACACTGCCATTGAGTCAATTCTAACTCAAAGTGACCTCCATTGGGTTTCCAAGTCTGTAAATCTTTATTGAAGTAGATTGCTTCATTTTCCTACCATGGAGCAGACTTTGTGGTTAGCAGCCAAATGTCTTACCCACTGTGTCACCAGAGTTCCTCTAAACTTACCATATGATATGTTAATTCCTTTTTTAAGTATCTAAGTAAGAAAAAATAGAACCTATTTCCATACTGGAAACAATCCAAATACCCATGAATTGATGAATGAATGAACAAAATTTGTATATTCACTTATGTGTTCTCCAAAAAACAGAAATGAACTGATACATGCTACAATGTAGAGGAACCCCAATTAATATTACACTGAGTGACGGAATCAAAACCAAAAACCAAACTCACTGCCATCGAGTGGCGTCCGATTCATAGTGACCCTTCCTTGGGTTTCCAAGGTGGTATGACTATGGAAGTAGATTGCCCAACCTTCCTTCCGAGGAGTGGCTGGTGATTTGAACTGCCAACCTCTGGTTAGCTGTCAAATGCCATAGGCAGTTGGAAAAGCTATGCATTCTTTTGTTCTTTTTATATGAAATGACCAGGGAGGGAAAATTTATAGAGATATAAAGTGATAACTTCTGCAAGCATATTTATAGAGATAATACGCAGATCAGAGATTGCCTAGGATTGGGGTGGGAGTAGAGATTGACAGCAAACAGACAAGTGAGAACTTGTTTGGATGATGACAATGTTCTAAAATTGTATTGTGGTTGTGACTACACAACTTTATAAATTTACAAAAAAATCATTGAACTTTACACTGCAGATGTATGCATTTATATTATGTAAATTATACCTCAATAAAGCTGTAAAATAGCAAACAAGGGGAAGGTGGTTGGAAAAAGTAGATAAAACAAGTTGACATATGGATAATTGTTAATGTTGAATCTTGGACAATGGCAAGTCATTACACTATTCCTTCCATTTTGTGTATATTTGAAATATATCATAATTTTTTTTTTTTTCTCTTAATCAAAGCATTAGGAAAAGAACACAAAAACCTGTTGTTGGGAGCAAGTGTAATGTAAAAATGTCCCTTGGGTCATTATGACATTCCTTCTTTCTGTCCTTTGAGAAGCACCTTCTTGAGTTCCTACATTGTTTACATCATTTTTCCATTCATTAGTACATTTGGTCCAAACATTTGAAGAGAAGACAGCCATTATTACCTCTGCTACACAGATGAAGAAATCACAGTCCAAGGTGACAAAAATAGAAAGAAGTGAGCTAAGAGCAAGGTCCTGAGAGTCTTTGTCCACTAGTTACATTGTAATGCTCCTTGCCCTCCAGGCTTGTAAAAAATTTGAACCCACACTAAACAGTGCAATAGATAATGACTGTCTTCAGTGTCCTACACCTCCCCACCAAGAACTCTTTTCTATTTGTCTGTCTTTACTGAAATCTTTTAACACAGTCCCATACTCCCCACCAAGGATCTTGTGCCACAAATGGTTAAGTGTTTGGGATTTGAAACCACCCAGAGCTCTCTGAGGGAAAGGCCCAGCCATCTGGTTCTGCAAAAATTATAGTCAAGAAAACCCTACGGGGCAGTTCTCCTGTCTCACGTGTGGTTGCTATGAGTCGAAATCAACTCCATGGCACCCAGCAACAATAACATACCATGCTCCCACACATGCTTTTTTAAAAAATTATTCCTTGCAAGTCATATTAAAGTTAGCCTCACACACTCTTCATCTTCTACATCCCACCTTCTCTACTCCATCTGACTGCCTCTCTCAATGCTTGGTTGAAAATGCTTAATAAAATATTCACTTCATGGGATTAATAAATTAATGCTACTCTTGCCAGAAGTATTTCCATTTCAACAGAAGCCAACATCCCAAAGGAATATCCATCTTACTGATTAAACTTTAAAGCTCTACAGAATGTTGATAGAATGTTTGGTATAAAGAAGAAACTTCTTAGGTCTTGTATAGAATCTTCCATTATATACATTTGTCCAACCCTGATCCAACACATCATTAATAAATATTAAAGACAATGGAAAAAATAAACATCAGTACAGAAAGCCAAACTGCTATTTTTTTCTCAGTGGAGAATAATCTTCCATTGTTTAGAGAAGATGGAAGCACTGTAATGAGTTAACCCAAAATGGAGTTGTTATGAAATTAGAGGGACATCAAGTGCTGGACAATATTTATCATTTTCTACTCATAGTAACCTCCACCTGTCTTGTATGTGAGAATACTCAACAATCTTAAAGATTATTCTTACCTGGAAAAGTGTTCCAGTGAATCAGAATATTGGATATTTGGTTTAAAGTGAATATTTTTCTCTGAACTTTTCCCTCTCGATTCTTTCCAGGTTGAGTTTTTGCTCCTTGTTCTACCCTTCCTAATAATTTGTTCATTTAAATCACCATGTTGCATTGCATATATGTACAAATAATTCTGAACACTTGTTAGTCTTGGTGCTTGGAAATCAGCAGTGACAAAATTGAAGAAGATCTTGCTCTTGCGGAGGGAAGTGGGAGTGAAGGGGATGGACAATAACATTATAAAAAGTAAATTATACAGTAGGTCTTTATTGTTAGCTGCTACTGAGTTTGCCAGGAGCTCTGGTGGCATAGTGCCTAAGGCACTTAACTGCTAACCAGAAGTCTGGTGGTTCAAACCCACCAGCCACTCCTCGGAAGGAAGATGAGGCAATCTACTTCCACAGTGATACTGCCTCGGAGACCGAGGAGGGGTTGTTATGAGTCGGGTCTGTCTCGACGGCACATAACAACAACAACATTGAGTTTGCCGTCTACTCATGGGGACCCCATGCACAAAAAGATCAGAATGTTGTGATCCATAGGGTTTTCATTGTCTGACTTTTGGAAGAAGATTATCAGACATATTTTCCTAGTCAGTCTTAGTCTGGAAGCTCTGCTGAAACCTGCTCAGCATAATAGAAATGAACAATCCTCTACTGACAGACAGGTGGTGGCTGTACTTGTAGTGTATTCATTGGCCAGTAAAACCTGGGTCTCCCACGTGGAAGGTGAGAAATCAACCAGTGGACCACTGCTTTACCCTTAGCATGTTCCAAAAAACCCAAACCAAACTCACTGCCATTGAGTCATTTCCATCTCATCATGATCCCCACTGGGTCTCCGAGGCTGTAAATCTTCATGGAAGTAGATCTCCCTGTCTTCCTTCCATGGAGCAGCTGGTAGGTTTGAACCACTGACATACTGGTTAGCGGTCAAGTGCCTTATCCACTATACCATCAGTATGTTAGAAGGTGGTAAATGCTATGGAAGATCAGCACTAAATGTTCCCTAAGATGGGACCATATGTCGCAGTGTTTGGGGAGCAATAAGTCAATGTGGCTGGAGAAGAGGAAATGGGACAGAATTGGGTGTCATAAGAGCAAGAGGAGGAGATAAGATCCAAGAAAACCAGATCCTGGGAAGACTTGTAGGGCTCAGGAGAGACTGGTTTTTTTTTTTTTTTTTTACAGTGCCAGGCAGAACCATTCCAGGGTTTGGACAGAGATATGTTATGATTTTACTTACTTTTTAAAAGACTCACGCTAGTTGCTATGTTAAGAAAAGAGTAGAAGGGTGAAAGCAGAAACACAAATTATAATGTATTGGAGGAAATTAAGTGAGAGAACCCGGTATCTTGGTCCAGAGTAAGAGGAACAGACATGGGGAGGAGCATTTTTATTCTGGGTATAGTGAATGTAGATCTAAGAGAATTTTCCTCACTAGGGAATATGTCTGTCTCCCACACTAACCTGGGAGTTCCACACTCCTGCACATGCAACATGTTCAATGAATGTGTGATGATTGAATGAATGCTGGGCTGTTATAATTAACTTGGAGCAGGAAAAGAAAAGCTATTTTAGGACAGCATAGAAATAATAAAAATTATTCTGGCTATAAGCTGATAATTGTTATAAATAAAAGCTATAATCATTTTTGGGTTCAGAGGCTACAGGTAATTTTCTTTGGTTTCCTAGGATTTGAAAATAACTGAAATAGATGTTTCTATAATAGAATTGAAGGGTTTTCTGCCTGAGAGTTGTCTTCAATAAATGCATGAAGTGAACTCTCCCTCATCCAGCAGCTGCTATTAAGGAAATGTGTGCAAACAACATACAATTTTGAACTGCTATTAAGTTCCTAAAATATGGTGAGTGGTTGACAGGCCATAGCAATAACTTCTAACTTTTATATCTCTAATCCCCCTCCTTGCCATTGATTTCCTCTGCCACTCCCAAGGCATTCTTTCTAAATTCAAAGCATATTTTGGCTTAAAATTTTTCAACAATTTTTCATTGTCTTTTGAATTAAGAAAAAATTTCTCTGTGCTGGTAGCCAAAGTTCTTCGAAATTTATAGCTTCGTGTCTCCATATTATTTAAACTTGAGACAAAAATGCTTATTATTGAGAGGAAATTAGTTTTGCATTAAAAAAGCAAGATCTGAATATGAGCTACCTAGGTTCAAATGCTAGCTAAATACATTAATTAATCTTTATGATTTCTTAAGAGGCTCTAATAGTACAGTGGTTAAAACATTCAGCTGCTAACCAAGAGGTCAGCAGTTCAAACACACCAGCCACTCATGGGAGAAAGATAAGGCAGTCTACTTTCGTAAAGATTTACAGCCTTGTAAACCACATAGGGCAGTTCCACTCTGTTCTGTAGGGTCACTGTGAGTTGGAATCGACTCGAAGCAGCAGGTTTGGATTTTTTGGTTTATAGTCTCATTGTCAGCCTTTGGGAAAAGGGGAGAGTAACAGTTCCTACCCTGTGTCATGGAAGGATTTATTTAAGTAGCAAATGTAAATTCTACTAGACTATAGTAGAATATCTCTGAATGACCGTAGGGACAGAGATCAAATTTATATTATTCACCAGTGCATTCCAGTGTTGAGTATGTAGTAGACAAAGAAAATATATCTATTGAATTATTATATATTGAGTGCCTGCTTACTGCCCAATAGCTACAACAGTGAACTCAGATATAACAAAGCTCGTGAAGATGGCACAGGATCTGCCATTCTTTTATATATAAGGTCTCCAGGAGTCAAAGTTAACTGGACAACAACAACTAGCTGCCCAACACTTGCCGAAATTCCTAAGATACCTCAGGGCCTCCTCTCATGAAGGCTACCTTCTGGTCAAAAAAGACATACAATAAATAAATCTACAAATAAATAAACATTTTAATTTCATATATTGATAAGTGTTATCTAAAAAGTTATAATAGGGTAATATACAGAAACATCTGACAAGAGACGTGAAAAACGAACCAAACTCACTGCATTCATTTGATTTGACAAAGGACATAGGTATTTTAAATTTTGTGGTCATGGAAGAAGTCTCTGAGGAAGTCCAATTTGAATTGAGGTCTAAATATTGAGAAGTAAAAGTGATTCAAAAGTAGGGGGAGGGTGGTATTACAGGTGGAAGGAATCTAAAGTAAAAAAGACCC
>NW_006921666.1:398679-411745 GCF_000298275.1 Orycteropus afer afer | reverse complement strand
TTTTCCCACTCTATTCAGGATCTCTTCATAAATCCCCTGCCAAGTGGTTGACAGTGGTAGCCTGCCAGGTACCATCTAGCTCTTCTGGTCTCATAGCTGTATATACTGAGGACTGCATGGTGTACCAGTTACTTGAACTAATTGTTTCCATGCATCTTTTGCTTTCTTCATTCTTCTTTGCTCTAGATGAAGAGAGACCCACAGGTGCATCTAGATGGCCACTTGAAAGCTTTTAAGATCCCAGTATCTACTTGCCAAAGTAGGATGTGGAACAATGCTTTTGTGTAGTATGTTACACCAATTGAGTTTGATGTCCTCTGTGACCATGGTCCTGAACCCACAGGGCCAACTACTTGCTCCCTCTGGGTAGCTAGTTGTGGTCAAGAAATGACTATAACCTTGTCCCTTGTCAGCTCTACTATATACCTGGGAATTCTTAAAGAACATACAAATATACTTGTAGAAACATTGTCTGCCAACCCTTTATATGATCATGGGCACACTCCCTCCTGCATAGACATACCTAATAATAGTTCAGCCTGTTCACCCACCTGTAGATCAATGTCTGTCTTCACTGACAACACAGTACTGTATGTGTAAATGAGTTCATCTTTGTTGTGACACTGGATCTTTTTAAGCAAAGGAATGATCATCGTTCACCGAGCTGTAGAGGGCAAGAGTAAAAGCAGGGAACTGGTTAAAACTCGTGCTGCAATTCACATAAGAGATTATAGTGCTTTGTCTTTGGAGAGAAAGGAACAGAATTAGAATATATTTTGTAGGTAGAAACAAAAGAAAGAGAGTAGTCAGGATGGGCTCTTTAGGTCTTTGTTAGTCCAAAGTACTTTACCTTTGTGGATTTCCATAAAAATAATGGGAGCTCTGGTGGTGTAGTGCCTAAGGCATTTGACTGCTAAGCAGAAGGCTGGCAGTTCAAGCCTACCAGCCACTCCTCAGAAGGAAGACTGGGCAATCTACTTCTGTAGAGATACCACCTTGGAAACTCAAAGAGGGCTTGCTATGAGTCAAATCATCTCGATGGAAGTGACTTTGTTTTTTTGGGGGGGTTTTATAAAAACAATATTAAAAAATATATTTAATGACTGTGTTGGTATAAAGATGAGTATGAACTAAAGTGTATTATATTATTTTTTCTTCTGATTTTAAAAGAAACTAAAACATCTCCTAGGACCCCTAGGAGTATCATGAGCCCTAGGCATTGGGCTTAATAGATAAGTTGGCCCTGGTTCCATAAAATAATACAAAGTTTAATAGTTTATAAATGAGCACAGTAAATCTTCGGTGTTTGTTATTATTGTTGTTAGGTGCCATTGAGTTGCCTCCAATGCATAGTGACCTTATGTACAACGGAATGATACACTGCCCAGTTCTACACCATCTTAATTTTTTTTGCTATACTTGAGCCCATGGTTGGAGCCACTGTATCAATCCATCTTGTTGAGGGTCTTCCTCTTTTTCACTGACCCTCTACTTTACCAAGCATGATATGCTTCTCCAGGGACTGGTGCCTTCTGACAGCATGACCTCAGTGCATGAGACAAAGTCTGGCTTCTTCTATGGAGCATTCTGGGTGCACTTCTTCCAGGACATATTTCTTAGTTCTTCTGGCAGTCCATGAGTATTCTTCTGCAACAACACAGTTCAAAGGCATCAATTCTTTGGTCTTCCTTATTCATTGTCCAGTATATGAAACTTTTAAAAATACCACAACTTGGGTCAGGTGTACCTTAGTCCTCAAGGACTTTGCTCTTTCACACATTAAAGAGGTCTTTTGATGTAGATTTGCTCAGTGCAATACAAAGTCTGATTTCTTGACGGCTGTTTCCATGGGCATTGATTGTGGATCCAAGGAAAATTAACTCTCAGACAACTTCAATCCTTTCTTTATTTACCATGATGCTTATTGAGCTAGTTGTGAGGATTTTTGTTTTCTTTATGTTGAGATGTAATCCATACTGAAGACTGTAGTCTTTGATCTTCATCAGTGCATGCTTCAAGTCTCCTTCACTTTCAGCATGTAAATTGTGTAATCTGCATATCTCAGGTTGTTAATGAGTCTTCGTCCAATCCTGATGCCATTTTCTTCTTGATATAATCCAGTTTCTCATAATATTTGCTCAGTATACAGATTGAATAAGCACGATGAAAGGATACAACCCTGATCCACTTCCTTCCTGATTTTAAACCATGCAGTATCTTCTTGCTCTGTTCAAACAACAGCTTTCTGCTCTATGTATAGGTTTCTCATGAGTACAGTTAAGTGTTCTGGTATTCCCATTCTTCTCAATGTTAGCCATAATTTGTTATGATCCACACAATCAAATGCTTTTACATAGTCAATAAAACACAAGTAAACATCTTTCTGGTATTCTTGGCTTTCAGTCAAGATCCATCTGACATCAGCAATGATATCCCTCATTCCACATCCTCTTCTGAATCCAGCTTGCATTTCTGGAAGTTCCCTGTTAATATACTGCTGCAACCATTTTTGAATTATCTTCAGTAAGATTTTACTTGCATGTGATGTTAATGATATTGTTCAATAATTTCCACATTGTGTGGGGTCACCTTTCTTTGGGATGGGTACAAATACGGCTCTCTTCCAGTCAGTTGGCCAGGTATCTGTGTTCCAAATTTCTTGGCATATATATGTCATTGCCTCCAGTGTGCCATCCTTTTGTTGAAACATCACAATGGGTATTCTGTCAATTCCTAGAGTCTTGTTTTTTGCCGATTCCTTCAGTGCAGCTAGGATTCTTTCCTCCAGTTTGATCAATTCTTGATCATATAGTGCCTTCTGAAATGATTGAACATCAACCAATTCTTTTTCGTATGTAATGCTGTGTATTCCTTCCATCTTCTTTTGATGCTTCCTGCATCATTCAACATTTTGTGTGTAGAACCCTTCAATATTGTAACTTGAGGTTTGAATTTTTCTTCAGTTCTTTAAGCTTGAGAAATGCTGAGTGTGCTCTTCCCTTTTCATATTTTGGTTTTCCACCACTCATCTGTCACTTTGTCTTACTGTACTGGCTTTGTGCTGTTATGATGCTGGAAGTTTTGTCACTAGTATTGCAAATACAAGTAGGGTCACTCATGGTGCACAGGTTTCAGCAGAGCTTCCTGACCAACACAGACTTGGAAAAAGGACTGGGCCATCCAATTCTGAAATAATTGGCCCTTGAAAACCTAGAATACATTGAATATTCAATATATATCGAATAGCTAAATTATATTATCTGTCAAATCATTACTGTTAGTATTAGTATTATACACTGGACATGTCCTATGCTTCCTAACCTCTGTGAATTTGATCATGCTGCTTCTTAAACATCTGTTTACCTGTCACAAATTCCTCCATCCTTCAACACTCAGACCAAATGCTAGCTCTTTCATTAAATCTCTCCTGATTGCTCAACTGGACATGATCTTTCTCCTCTATGCCCTAATAAGTCCATATGATGCCTCTCTCTCTGTCATCACTTTGGCATATAATCACTTTGAGACCATCTATTAAGCAACAAATTGCTAAATAGAGGAATGCCAACTGTGACTCCCCACTTTGCAAGAGATGCTGCCAGGCTTCTAAATAACAACTTCATGGAACATCCATCCAAAACACCATCTGGAGTACAGACCGAAACTTGTAACTTGTTGACTCCCAGAGCCATAAATCTGCAGCCTTGGCTAATCTCCATCCTGGATAATGATGATTGTGATCTATAGCAGCTGAAAGATAAGGTTTCTTATTAGACATAGAAAGGAAATTAGATCTTGGGTAAATGGAAATATTGTCCATGTAAATCACATTTGTTCTAACACTTATTTTGCACCAGACACTGTGGTTGACACTGTAGAAAATACAAACAGACATAAAATGCAGTCTCTGCTGTTAATGGGACTGTTCTAGAGTAAGAGCCAGAGCTGAGGGAATGATACAGGTAGGACAACAAATTTGAAGATGGCTTTACCTGTGTCTTCAATGAGAAGAAAGTATTCCTCAGATCCAGCATGGAAATTGTGGCAGGACCTTGAGTGAAGCAGCCCATGTTTATGAACTTCAATTTCTCTCTCAGAAAAAATCTATTTGTCTGTCTCCCAGGAATACTGGATGGCTCACTAGTTAATAAGCAATAATTTCTGGGTTTTTCAATAATTTAGGTGTTTCTGTTTGTTTGTTTTATTACTAAATGCTATGGATAGAATTATATGCCCCAAAATATGTGTGTAAATCTTAATCTCTGTTCCATGTGATTTTAAACCCAATTGGAAATGAGTTGCTTTATTATGTTAATGACACAGGATTAACATAATAAAGTATTTTGAGCCAATCTCTCTTGAGAAATAAAGATTGAATAAGAGGCAGAGCAGAGATGGGGGGAAAGAAATGGCAAGCCACATGAAGATTGCCCAGGAGCAGAAGCCCCAACGAGACAATGACCTTCCTCTAAAGCAGACAGAGAGCAAAAGCCTTCCGCTAAAGCTGGCATCTGAATTGGACTTCTAGCCAACTAAGCAGTGAGAAAATAAATTCCTGTTATTTAAAACCATCACGTGTGGCATTTCCATGATAGCTAAAAACCCACTGCCATTGAGTCGAATCCGACTCATAGCGACCCCTCCTTGGGTTTCCAAGGCAGTACCGCTATGGAAGTAGATTGCCCAATCTTCCTTCTGAGGAGTGGCTGGTGGATTTGTACCACCAGCCTTCTGATGAGCAGTCAAATGCCTTAGGCACTACTAGATAATTAAGACACTAAGTTTTATTTGGGAGCACTGGCCACATAGTGCCTAAGGCATTTGACTGCTCACCAGAAGGCTGGTGGTTCAAACCCACCAGCCACTCCTCGGAAGGAAGGTTGGGCAATCCTACTTCCGTAGTGATACTGCCTCGGAAACCCAAGGAGGGGTCGCTATGAGTCAGGGCTGACTCGATGGCACATAACAACAACAACAACAATTTGGAAGGGCAAAAGGAACAAATATCTCTATAAATTAATAAATATCCATCATCGAAATAATTGATTCTTATATTTATTCAACGTTATTTATTGAATACCAACTGAGAGCAAGACACCTTGATCACTTTAGACTAGTGATTCTCCACTGGTGGCAATTTTGTCCCACAGGGAACTTTTGGCAAACTCTGGAGATCTTTGTAGTTTGTTATCATATACCCTGTGGTTTTTGCCAAATTCGCCTTTTTGTCATATGATTCCCTTTTCTTGCAAGCTCTTTTCTAACATCTCTTCTCAACCAGTCTCTCTTTATTGAAATAACTAAAACTCGAGTACATAAACAGGTCTCATGGCATTCATTCCAGGTCATTCTTTGTGGTACACGGCTGTTCTGTGCATGTAGGATGTTTAGGTTAACTCCTCACCTTTACCCATTAGATGCCAGTAGCATCTCCCCAGTTGTGACAAACAAAAATGTTTCCAGACATTGCCAAATGTCCTTTGAGAGTCACAATTAGCCCTGGTTGAGAAACAATGCTGTGGGAGAACCAGAAAGAACTAAGAGGTATAGCAAAGGTGTGGGTCCTTGCATGTACTGCTATGGGAAATAAAGCCATTTTGCATTATCTATCAAAAGCCTTAATCTTAAATTTTCATAACCTTCAAACTGTTAATTCTACTTTCAGGAAATCTACATAAAGAATAAGTATATACACCCACTCCTCACTTATCAACATATTAGGTACCAAAGACTAGGTCATTATGTGAAAATCAGCATTACTCAAAAATGGAAGTTTTTTCTTTTTCTGTCCCTGCTTTTTTTTTTTTTTTAACTGAGAAAATATGGGCATAGAAATAATAACAGTTACTATTTACTGAGGTGCTCATCTCTGTGACTAGCCCAGTTATGGATAATTCCACTGTGGAGAGGGAGACTGTAGGAGACAAAGCTAGCTAAAGCTGGGCTGTGAGACTGGAGGGCCCAGGGCTTAACCACTTCACCTTCCTACTGTGCTGGGTTAGAGCTTTTCTTGTGCTTGGCTCTACTCCCTCCCCGGCAAGCTTTGCATTTATGTTCACAATCTTGGAGCCAGCTCTGCCCTCTGGGTCTGGTGAGTCACTGAAGCTTGGTCTTCCTGGGAGGGCGCTGGGAGCCTGGCCACACACCTGGCCCCAGGGAGGCGGAGACTTCAGACCCAGTCAGCTCACTCTAGGATGTCATTCAATTCACCCACATTTCTTTCAAACGTGTCTCTCCTTCCTCATTTTCTTCCCTTCCTACCTCTCAGCAGTTTTGAGCTGCAGGGTGTCAGAATGCATAGGATCTGAGAACCTAGAACAGTGGCCCACTGGCTCCGTGCTGCCTGTACATCAGATGCCAGGCCGCTGACAGCTGGCTGGAGTGGAGGGCGTGGAGCAGCATGGTCCTGCTTCCCAGAGACTTCCCAGAGACCCTCCTTGAGGGAGGGAATGTTGTGCAACAGTTGCCACCATGCCTGCCACGTTGTTAATGTACAAAATAGTTGGATAGAAGTTCTGCCTTTGTCATAAATGCAAAGTGTCAGATCACAAGATAGTTGATACGTGAGGAGTGGGTGTTATACAAAAGGAGCCTTGGGGCCACAGTGGTTAAGTGCTCTGCTGCTAACCTAAAGGTCAGTGGTTCAAGCACATCAGCTGCTCTATGGGAGAAAGATGCGGCAGTCTGATTCTGTGAAGTTTTAGAGCCTTGGAAACCCAACGAGTACATATTATATATGTGTGTATGTGTCCAATACTTCCCTAGGGAAACGGTAAAATAAATTCTAGAACAGTAACATTATTATTTATACATGATTATTACTATATAAACATTTTAAAAATGTATTGAAGAAGAGATTTTTCTTATGTTAAGTGAAATTTTTAAAAAAAGTTGCTAAATTACAGGTATATGAACAATACTGAGTTTAAAAAGAAAGAAGACAAGAGACTAGAAGGAAACCAATCAAAATGTTTAGTATTTTTCAGATAGCAAGAAAGTATATATGGTTATTTTATTCTACTTTTTGTATTTACTGCATACTTCACTTTTTGTAATCTATGAATATAGCCAACATTTTTGTCTTGTTTTTAAAATCCCAAGTCTATGTAAAGTGTTAATAGGGACATCACTGGGAATGTCTCTCTGTGGTGGACTGAGCATTACAATCCTTTTTTCAATCCTCTAATGATATTGTTTTGAAAAAAATACATTAAAAAGAGAATTTTGGTTCAATTGTTAGCATTCTATTTACAAGTAGAAAAGAGCAAATGAGCAATAGTTGGTCTCCCTTTTGCCCCACAATTTGACATGCAAAGCAAACCAGCACTGAAATGAATTTGCATTTGTATTATGCCCACCCTAAAGCCAATTCCAGGTATCTTCCAAAAGCTTGTCATGTATGATATGCATTCTTGTTCAGCTTGTTCCAATAATGGGGCTATCTTCAGAGAAACAACTTCTAATTTAGCTGAATGAGGATAAGGCCTGCCAGGACTAAGCCATCATTTTATGAATATGAAATTTTCGTAATGAGACAGTTTCAGTTAGTCATTCCTTAAAGGAGCTGTTGATTATGTACACTCCTGAAATTAGAAGGCAAAGATGAAATTTTTAATGGCTATAGCTAAAGCTGCCTTAGAAAACATAGAAATGTATATATTTTGCTTTTTTAATCCGTTAAACTTTCTCCAATATTAAATTAAGTGGTACGTAAAATACTTGAAAAGTATATATACACTTACAAACATACACACACACATCAGATGTGATCTGCTGTATCAAGCTATACTTGAAAATCTAATTTATTACATCCTTTGTAGGTATACCTAGTATATTCAATGGAATAATATGTTGAAAATGATCATGTCCCTAGCTATGCTGAATTTGCATGTAACTGGAGACATCAAAATATTCACTTTTTTTAATTATTTTTTTTAACTTGGTCTAAACTCACACTCACTGCCATCAAGTCAGATCTGACTCATAGTCACCCCTCCTTGGGTTTCCGAGGCAGTATCACTACAGAAGTAGATTGTTCAACCTTCCTTCTGAGGAATGGCTGGTGGCTTTGAACCACCAGCCTTCTGATTAAAAGTTAAATGCCTTAAGCACTACAACACCAGAGCTCCCTGCTAAAGGAAAGTGAAAACATCCTTTCTCTGTAGTTTTGGTTAAAATCGATGAAATTCTTCCCACAACACTACAAGAGAATGTTATTTCACTGATGGGAGTTCAGTGATATGCTTCACTTATGACATGTGCTATTAAGGATACTGCCCAAGAACATCAGAACTGAGAGAAGAATAAGTTATTCTCAATACAAAATTGTAGCCACTACATAGATTCATTACTTCTCTGAACACAGTGTGCAGTCTGACAATTTTCAGGAAAAACCTATTCATGATGATTTATCCTTTTCCACTCTTAGTATGGTCTGTCAGACATGGAACTAGCTGTGCAGTAAGAATGAATGATATGAAGATGCATAATCATCCAACCTGGGCTCAGTAATGGTTTTAGTACTCAATTCCACATCCCACCCAACATTTCAAATTAATGGGATTGCCTCTCCTTTCTCACATGTAGTTTCTTTCAAGCCTCATCCTTCTATCCAAAGACATCTGAAAGAAGGTATGTCTCAGGTAATCCACAGGAAAGAAAGTCAGAGACTCATCATTCCAGTCAGTCACTATGGGACTTCTATACCATCATTCATTGGGCTCTTATATGTAAAGTGATAAACACATTACTAATCTCGGGTATTGTGCCATTTAACCTTGAAACAACCTTGTCAAATTGGATTTATTCTCTTCATTTTACAGATTTAGAAACTAGGGCACAGAGGCCCAAATTGGAATAGTTATTATGTGGGACAAACGGGAATTTCCAGCAAAATCTGTTGGGTCTTTAGGGAAATAACTTAATCTTTCAGTGTGTCTTTAACAAAATTCTGAAATAATCCTGACTTTACAGCTATACTGTCCTCCAGAACACCATTCTTCTCAGGTCAGTTAAGGAAGGCCTTCACTGAACTTAAGGCATTGTGGTGGTGAAGTGGTTAAGGCATTTGGCTGCTAACCAAAAGGTAGGTTGTTTGAACCCATCAGCTGCTCCATGAACGAAAGATGAGGTTGTC
Source organism: Orycteropus afer afer (assembly GCF_000298275.1). Lineage (NCBI taxonomy): Eukaryota > Metazoa > Chordata > Mammalia > Tubulidentata > Orycteropodidae > Orycteropus > Orycteropus afer. Next base: position 402,609 of record NW_006921666.1, on the reverse strand, counting down.
TGCTTCCATAAAGACTTGGAAACCCAGTGGTGGTTGCTATGAGTTGAAATCAACTTGATGACAATGAGTTTGGTATTTTTGGTTGCTGAACTTGATTTCATGTTGAAATGCCCTTTAGCTTTCTGGAAGACTGTAGTCATGAACCACTTCAGACACATGGTCCAAGCCCAAATTTAGTACCAAAGATATGGTATATACAGTATAGTGAAATCTGTAAGAGCTGGAACTCAACAAGACTGCTTTGTTTTTCTGGGTTTTATAAAATTTCAGCCTTTGACAAGATGTGGTCTTACCACTTTTCTATCTCTCCTTTAAGTGGAAAATATTTGTTTTCCTTGGACAGTTTTCCACCTTACATAGGTTCCAGGTTTTGCAGGTTTCACTTTTCATCGTACATGCTAAGGACGTGCCTCCAAGAGTATTTCAGGGTCCAGAGTTGTGACTGAAGTGACACTGAAGGAAAGCTCATGTCAAAGGGTAAAACTATACAAGTCAAAAAGAGTGATTGGAATCTGAGACATTATACATGACCATGAGGGTGTCTTTGACCCTAAGATGTGCTTCCCAAATCTTAATCACAGAGCCCTGCCAAAATATGAAGGAAATATAAAGCAAAACTATCCCAGTCAATTCTGACTCAGGGAGATGTCATTTGTTACCAAGTAGCTACACAAGGTTGTAATCTTTACAGAAGAAGATCTCTAAGTATCTCTTCCATTACACCACTAAGTGGGATTGAACTGTGAACCTGGTTGCACCCCATTTCCAAAAGAAAAACAACCAGTCTATAGGACACAATAGAACTGCCCTATATGGTTTACAAGGCTGTAAATCATTATAGAAGCAGGCTGTTTCATCTTTCTCCAGCGTGGCTGGTGGGTTCAAACCCCCAACTTTTTGGTTAGCAGCTGAATGCTTAAACTATTCTAAATATGAAGTGAAAAATATGCAGTAGTGCATTTTTTTTAACATTGGAAAAAATCTGGTTTATTTTCAATAAATTTTTAGTTTTTCTTTTTACAAATTTTTTATAGACTTCATTTTAGAGAAGCTGTAGGTTTGAATTGAACAGGAAGTCCAGAGTTCCCAAATGATCCCTTTCCCCTTACCTACAGTTTTCCCTACAAATGTGAATACTTACAATTATTTCCATCTTACAATTGGTGTGGTATATTTCTTATAAATGCTAAATTAACATTGATATTAATAATTAAGGATCATTATTTATATTAGGGTTCACTCTTTGTGTTGTAGTGTTTGATAGGTTTTGAAAACTGTCTAATACCATGTGTCTATCATGCCAGTATTGTACAGAATAGCTCCTCTCCTCTAAAAATCCTTGGGGCTCCACCTATGCATCTCTCCTCCCTTCTGCCTCTACCCCCAAAGCCCAGGTATACACTGATCTTTCTGTTCTATTTATGGTTTTGTCTTTTCCAGAATGTGATATAGTTGGAATCATACTACACGTAGCTTTGGAAACTGGCTTCTATCACTTAGCTATGTGCATATAAGGTTCCTCCATGCTTTTCAATGGCTTGATAGTGCTTTGTTGTTATTATTATTGTGAGTATGGTTGAATTGTATTGATATGCCACAGTCTATTTATCCATGCATCTATTGAATGATATCTTAGTTGTGTTAAAACAGAGAAACTGAGGAACAGGAATTGATTCCTCTGAGTGTATAGGAACATTCACAAAAGTCACTGACCAAAGTGAAATGTACCCAAAAACATATAAAAAAGGGAATTAATGTGGTGACACAGTGAAAATAAAACAGATTTCCCTTCGTGACAAAGACATCTGTTAACCATAAATCAGCTCAAGATTTATCTCGTGCAAAGAATTTAACTTTAGGCAATTTCCCTTGTTTCTTGAGAGAGAATCCTTGGAATTGCCTATGTTTATTATTCATAAAGGAGTCCCTGGGTGGCATGAACAGCTAAATTCTAAACTATTAGCCAAAAAAGTTGGCAGTTTGAACCGGCCCAGAAGCAAATTGGAAGACAGGCCTAGTTATTTGCTTCTGAAAAGTCACTGCCTTGGAAATGCTATAAAGCAGTTCTTTTCTGCACGTATGAGGTCCCCATAAGTCAGAATCAACTCGATGGCAAACAATAGTAACATTATTTTAAAATATTGGGATTACACTCCATGATTTGTATGAAGAATGGGGCTACAGAGACCATCTAGTGACTTGAGGTATGCTGATCTCAGAAAGGGGCATGATTTCAATCAATCATGTGCAACTAGCCAATAGCTAATTTTCTAGTCTAGTTCCTCCTCTTCTCCATAAAAATCTCATTGCAACTAGCCTGCTTTAAGCCATTTGCTTTATGAGAAACAAAATGATCTCCTTGTATGCCTATGGAATAACTGCTCGAATAAACTCTTTGTAATTTATTTTATTTGTGCTTTGATAGTTTTTAATAGCTGATTCCAGTTTGAGCAATTAGGAATGAAGCTACTATAAACATTTGTGTGTGTGTAAGTTTTTTTGTGTATGTAAGTTTTCAATTCATTCAAGTAAATATCTGAGTACCATACTGTGCTCATATAGCAAGAAAATATTTAGCTTTGTAAGAAACTGCCAAACTGTCTTTCAAGACAGTTATTGTCCTTAGGTGACGTTGAGTGGTTCCTACTCATAGAGACCCTATGTACAACAGAACAAAACACTGCCTGGCTCTCTGCACCATCCTCACAATCATTATCATGCTTGAGCCCATCACTGCAGTTACTATGTCAAGCCATCCCATTGAGGGTCTTCCCCTTTTCCACTGACCCTTTACCAAGCATAATATTCTTTTCCATGGGTTGGTCTCTTTTGACAACATGATCAAAGTGCATGAGATGAAGTCTGGCCATTCTTGCTTCTAAGGAGTATTCCAGTTGTACTTCCTCCAAAACTGACCTGATCATTCTTCCAGCAGTGACTGCGTATTCCTTCCATCTTTTTTTGATGTTTCCTTTATTGTTCATTATTTTGCCCATAGAATCTTTCAGTATTGCAATTCAAGGGTTGAATTTTTTCTTCAGTTCTTTCAGCTTGAGAAACGCCAAACATGTTCTTTCCTTTTCATTTTCTAATTCCAGGTCTTTGCACATTCCATTATAACAGTTTATCTTCTCAAATTGCCTTAGAAATCTTCTGTTCAGCTCTTTTGCTTCATCATATCTTCCATACGCTTTAGCTACTCTCCCATCAAGAGCAAGTTTCAGAGTCTCTTGTGACATCCATTTTAGTCTTTTCTTCCCTTCCTATCTTTTCTTCTTCTTATTATTATTTTAAGAGTTTGTTTTACATTCAATGTTATGTGTACATTTAGTTTCATTCACCATTTACCATCCTCAACCCTAACCCAATCTCCTCCCCTCCCTGTCCAATAACCCTCCCCCTGTGCCTCTCATAGTTATGCACTCCTGTTTGTGCTGCGTTACCTCTGTGTGAATGTTGGCCCTCTGGTGCCCCATGGTCTATTTCTTCTTGTCTTTTTAATGTCTTTTTGCTTTGTTCATGTATGATGTCCTTGATATCTTCTGACAACTTGTCTGGTCTTTGGTCACTGGTGTTCAATGCATCAAATCATTCTTCAAGGTGGTCTCTAGATTCAGGTGGGATATAAATGAGGTCACATTTTGGCTCTCATGGCCTCATTTTAATTTTCTTCAACTTCAACTTGCATGTGAGTAACTGATGGTCTGTTCCACAGTCAGCTCCTGGCCTTGCCCTGAGTGATGCTACTGTGCTTCTCTATCATCTCTTTCCATAGATGTTGATTTGATTCTGTGTATTCCATATGTTGAAGTCCTTGTGTATAGTCCTCATTTATATTGTTTTAAAAATGTATTGTAGGACACTTCTGGGGAAGATGGAGGACTAGATAGAAGGACTGCACAGACCCTCTTCAACAAAGAAAAGGAAAAC
>NW_006921666.1:382745-384147 GCF_000298275.1 Orycteropus afer afer | reverse complement strand
TGTATATTTATGTGGTGTGTGTTTTTTGTCCTGTTGCTTTCACTTTTTTGGTGGTTGATTTTTTAAAAAAAAATTTATTGTTTTTGTCTAACTGAGTGGGAGATGGCAACCATTCCCATACTACCCAACCATAGCCATACCCCTTACAGTCCCATCTATTGATTGAGGGCCACCACTTGCTTCTGCACCAACTGGCCAATGACAGATGACAGCCAATACTAGCCCAACACACCTGAACTGCTCTTCACAAAGAGCTAATAGAGATCTGTGCACCCACTCTCATTCTCTATGACACCCACTAGGAGACAGGTGATGAGTGCATAAGTGCTGCCAAGTAGCAAATAGAGAATCACAGTCCCCTGCTTACTCAGATATATCAAAACAAAACAAAGAAAAAAATCTTAGGCATATCATACTAACATACAATTAAATATAAATACAACAATGTCACAATGTCTTGGGGGCAAAAGACAGTCACAGCCCACACATAAGAGCAAAATAAAGTGGTAGAAACAAGGGCCTGGGATACAAACCCAGAAAACAACCCCGAGGAAGAAGCAACATTGGAACTCCCTGATAAAGAATTAAAAAAGAATTATTTTAGTTGCCTTCAATGTATTGAGAGACAAGTCAAGGAAAACACAGACAAAAGCTGAGAACAATTTGGGAAGACAATAGAACAAAATGACAAAATAAATGAAAAATTAGAAATGATACAAAATCTACAGATATCCAGAAGATTAATACTAAATTTTCAGAAATAGATAACACACTGAACAGACAAAGGAGTAGAATTGAATCAATGGAAGACAGAATTAGTGAGATTGAAGAAAAATATCTCAATACTACTTTGGTAAGGGACCAATCAGAAAAAAAGATCAAAACAAAATGAGGAAAGCTTAAGATTCATGTAGGATACCATCAAGAGGAATAACATACAAGTGGTTGGAATGACAGAACATGAAGAGACAAATAAAACCACAGAGAAAATTGCTGAAGATTTGTTGGGAGAGAGTTTCCCTAATATGATGAAAGACAAGCAGATATTCATTTAAGAAGTTCAATGAATGTGAAACAGGATAGGCCCCAAAAGAAAATCACTGAGACATGTCACACTCAAACTCACCAAAACCAAAGACAAAGAAAAAATTCTGAAAGCAGCATGAGAAAAAGGGAAAGTTACATACAAAAGGCAACCAATAAGACTAAGCTCTGATTTCTCAGCAAAAACCATGCTGGCAAGAAGGCAATGCCATGATCCTATACATAGAAAATCCAAGAGACTCAGCAACAAAACTACTGGAACAAATTGAGAGATTTAGCATAGTGGCAGGATACAAGATCAACATCCAAAAATCAGTTGGATTCCTCTACACCAGCAGAGAGATTGATGAAAAGTAAA
>NW_006921666.1:380139-381882 GCF_000298275.1 Orycteropus afer afer | reverse complement strand
CACAAATAGCAGAAGATAAACTAGAAGATTGGGACCTTCTAAAAATTACATTTTTATGTGCTTCAAAAGACTTCTCCAAAAGATTAAAGTGAGCACCTATAGATCAGGAAAAAATATTTGGTATTGACACACCTGACAAGGGACTCATTTCTAAAATTTATAGACAACTCCAACACCTCAACATCAAAAAGACAAACAATCCATTTAAAAAAAAATAGGCAAAAGATATGAACAGACACTTCACCAAAGAAGATAATCAGGCAGCCAAAAAACACATGAAGAAATGTTCTTGATCATAAGCCATTAGAGAGATGCAAATAAAAACAACGAGATACCATCTGGCCCAGCACTAATAGCAAAGTTCAACAAGACAGAAAATAACAAATGCTGGCAAGGATGTGGAGAGATTAGGACTCTCATATGCTGCTGGTGGGATTGTAAAATAATAACAACCACTGTGAAATCAGTATGGTGATTCCTTAAAATGTTGGAATTAGAAACACTATTTGATCCTGCAATCCCATTAGTAGGTTTATATCCTAAAGAAGTGAGAGCCATGACAAGAACAGATATATTTTCATCACAAGCACTATTCACAATAGCAGACATAGAAACAACCTAAGTGCCCATAAACAGAAGAATGGATAACCAAACTGTGGTGCATACACACAATGGAATACTACTCAACATCAAAGAATAATAGAATCTGCAAAACACTACATAACATGGATGAACTTGGAGGACATTACGCTGATTGAAATAAGTAAATCACAGAAGGATAAATATTGTATTAGTTCACTCTTGAAAAAAGTCAAGGAAAGGTTTATATATGGAAGGAAACTTTCTTTTTTGGTTAATAGGGATGAGAGAGAAGGGAAGGGAACACTGCTGGTTAGGTAGAGACAAGTATTGATTTGAGTGAAGAGAAGGGCCATGTGCCAAAAGTGAGTGATCAACACAGTAACATTGAGGAAAAAGAAGACATAGAGAGGTACATGGGAGGTATAGACAACAAAGATGAACCCTTTTGTATGTACAGTACTACATTTTCAGTGATAGCAACCATTGATATATGGGGTGGATAGATGGGCCGATGGGCTGAACAATCAGATATGTCTAGGCAAGGGGGAATGTGCCCATGACCATGGATAGGGTTAGCAGACGATGTTTCTACGTGTATATTTGTATGTGTTGTAAGAATGTCTGGGAGTATAGTTGAGCTGACAAGGGGCAAGGTTGGGGTGGCTTCTTGGCCACAGCCAGCAGCTACCTGGAAGAAGTGAGTAGTTGGACCTGTGGCCTTGGGACCATGGTCTCTGGGGACATCAAGCTCAGCTGGATAACACACTACACCAAAACATTGCTCTACACCCTACTTTGGTGAGTAGCGAGTGAGGTCTCAAAAGCTTGCAAGTGGTCATCTAGATGTAAGAACAGGTCTCTCCTTGTCCAAAGCAAAGAAGAATAAGAAAACCAAAGACACACAGAAACAATTAGTCCAAGGGACTGGTAGACCATGCGATCCTCAACTTATATAACCATGAGACCAAAAGAACTAGATTGTGCCTGGCTACCACTGTCAAGCACTTGGAGGGGGATCCGTGCAGGAGATCCTGGATAGAGTAGGAGAACAATGTGGAACAAAACTTAAAATCATTAAAACAAACAAGCAAAAAGACCAGGTTTCCTGCTCTAATAGAGCCTGGTGAGACTCCTGAGACTAGGGCCTCTAGTTACCCTTCA
>NW_006921666.1:375315-377184 GCF_000298275.1 Orycteropus afer afer | reverse complement strand
TAAATAAATAGTAAAGGAAAAGAATTTTCTGTACATTTTTGGGTGCAACTCTATTTATCAGAAATGATTTTTGTAAATATTTTCTTCCATCTGGCTTGTATTGTCATTCTCTTAACAGTGTCTTTCTTAGAGCAGAATATTTTAACTTTTTTTTTTTTTTTAACATTTTATTCTGTTTTAGTTGAAAGTTTACACAGGAAATTAGTTTCCCAACAACAATTCATTCACAGATTGTTTCATGAAGTTGATTACAATCCCTGCAATGTGTCAGCGTTCTCACCATTTCCACCCTGCCTTCCTTGTTTCCATTTGTCCCCTATTTCTGACCTTCTTTGTCTTTTCATCTTTGCTCTTGGAAAAATGTTGCCTTTTCGGTCTTATATAGTTTATTGTTCTAAGGAGCACTTTCCTCATGGGTGTTATTATTTATTTTATAGGCCAATCTATCGCTGAAAGGTGACATCCAGGAATGCCTTTAGTTCCAGGTTAAAAGTGTGTCTTAGGGTGAAAGTGCAGCAATATATTGACAGAGAGGGCATGGAACTAGGGATATCATTGTTGATGTTAGATAGAAATTGGCTGAAAGCAAAGAATATCAGAAAGAGTTTACTTATGCTTTATTAACTATGCAAAACCATTTGATTGTGTGGATCATAACAAATTATGGATAACATTAAGAAGAATGGAAGTTCCAAAACACTTAATTGTACTCATGAGGAACCTGTACATAGATGAGGAGGCTGTCATTCAAACAGAACAAGGGGACACTGCATGGTTTAAAATCAAGAAGGGAGTGCATCAAGGTTGTATCCTTTCACCATACTTATTCAATATGTATACTGAGCAAATACTCTGAGAAGGTGGATTATATGAAGAAGAATGTGACATCAGGATTGGAGAAAGACTCATTAACAATTTGCAATACACAGATGACACAACTTTACATCCTGAAAGTGAGGATGACTTGAAGCACTTACTGATGAAGACTGAAGATTACAGTCTGCAGTGTAGATTACACCTCAATATAAAAAGAACAAAAATCCTTATAACTTGTCCAATAAGCAGCATCATGATAAATGGAGAAAAGATTGAAGTTGTCAAAGACTTCATATTACTTGGTTACACAATCAACACCAATGGAAGCAGCAATGAAGACATCATACAATGTATTGCATAGGGCAGATCTTCTGCAAAAGACCTCTTTCAAGTGATGAAGAACAAAGATGTCTCCTTGAAGACTAAGATTTGCCTAACCCCAGCCATGGTGTTTTCAATTGCCTCTTCTGCACGTGAGAGTTAGACAATGTATAAGAAAGACTGAAGAAGAGTTGATGCTTTTGAGTCGTAGTGTTGGTGAGGAATTCTAAGTACCATGGACTGCTAAAAGAACCAATAAATCTATCCTGGACGAAGTACAACTGGAATGCTCCTTGGAAGAGACTTTGTCTCACCTACTTTGGTCATTTTGTCAGAAGGGACCATTCCCTGGAGAAGAGGACATTATGCTTGGTAAAGGGGAGGGTCATTAAAAAAGGGGAAGGCACTCAACAAGGTGGATTTAGACAGTGGCTGCAATGATGGGCTGAGGTGTAGCAAGAATTGTGAGGCTGGCACAGAACCAGGAGTGTTTCATTCTGTTGTACATAAGGTTGCTGAGTCGGAGATGACTCGATGGCACCTAACAACACTAGGGTGAAAATCTTAGGGATTTCTCCAATCTCTCTCACTCCAGTAAGTTTGGTCTTTTTTTTTTTTTTTTTTTAATGAATTTAAGTTTTGTTCCACAATTTTATCCCATTCTACTGTGTCCCTGGTCAGAGCATGGTAGCTGGGCACTATTTAAATCTTTTGGTCCCAGGCAAGAGAAGT
>NW_006921666.1:368799-374185 GCF_000298275.1 Orycteropus afer afer | reverse complement strand
GTTTCCTAAATTAGTTCTCACAAATTCTGTTTTGGTTATTCAATTTGATTAATCATAAAGTTACTGGTGACCCTGCCTCCATTAGTAAGGAGGGCCCCATGAATCTGTGGCATGAGGTGGCAACATTAATACACAAAATAGCACCACCAATAGATCAAGTATTTTTGAGAAGTGAGGTTCTGGGTGATTGCATGTTTGATATTTTTTCTGCAATTTTGTCAGCATGAGAAGTATAAGGACACTGATTAATTAGTCCTACTTATGCTAGACAAAGCTGTGAAAGAGAGAGATGAGTCAGGGCTGGTAAGTCAAAGGCCAGGCGCCACATAAAAGACCTCAATGTTTCCAGTTGTGCCCTGAAGAAAGCCTTATTTCTTCTAGTAACAGAGCTGATATTGCCAAAAAACAAACCCAGAATCTTATTGTAAGGGTGGTTGAATTATAACACCAATTGAATTGCCAACCCACAATGGTGTCTGAAGTTAAAGTGAAGGCATTGATTGGGAAAAAATTGGGATCCTAAAACCTGGGATGGGGACAGATGGGCAGATAGTCAGAAAGATGGGATATGGAGCCTGTAAATTCTGTTGAATCCCTCCTGCCAACAGCACCATCCCTCACATCTGAAGGGATTACTATAAAACCATTATTCCTTCAATCAAACATGAAAGAAAACACAACACCAAAATCTTTGGGAATAGCAAAAGCAGTTCTCAGAGGAAAATTTATAGCAATAAACACACACATTAAAAAAGAACCAAAATCAACACCTTAACTAAATATTTCCAACAATTAAGGAAAAATAAAAATCAAAAAGACTATAGTAACCAGAAGAAAGGAAATAATAAAGATTTGAGCAGAAATAAATGAAATAGAAAAACAATTGAAAGAATCAACAAGACTAGAAGTTGGTTCTTTGAAAGGATTACATACAATTGACAAACCACTGATAAATTTAACAAAAGTAAAGAAGGAGAAGATGCAAATGACATGAATAAGAAATGAAATAGATGATACCACAACAGAAACTAGCAAAATAAATGGATTAAAAACAGAATGTTAGGAAGAACTGTACTTGAATCAATTTGAAAACCTAGAAGAAATAGACAAATTTCTAAAATCACACTACCTACCCACACTAACACGTTCTAAGACAGAAAATTTGAACAGATCCATTACAAAAGAAGAAATTGAGCAGGGTATAAAAAACTCCCAACAACAACAAAAAAAGTCCTGGCACAGACAACCTCACTGGTGAATTCTGCCCCACATTCAGAGAAGAGCTGACACCAGTACTACACAAACTATTCCAGAACATAGAAAATGATGGGGATACTCCCAAACTAATTCTATGCAGCAAGTATAGCATAACCCTGATACCAAAAACAGGAACAGTTATCAATAAAAAAGAAAATTACAGACCAATATTCCTCATGAACATTGACACAGGAATTCTCAACAAAATATCACATATAGAATCCAACAACATATTGGAAAAAAAATAATAATAATACATCATGACCAAGTGGAATTCACACCAGGTATGCAAGGATGGTTCACCATTAGAAAACAATCTATGCAATCCACCACATAAATAAAACAAAGGAAAGGAACCACATGGTCTTAACAACTAATTCAGAAAATACATCTGACAAACACCTATTCTTGACAAAAATGCTCAGTAAAATAGAAATAGAAGGGAAATTCCTCAACATAATTAAGCGCTTATACACACAAAACCAACTGCCAATATTATTCTCAGAGGAGAGAGACTGAAAATAATCTCCATGGAAATGGGAAGCAGAGAAGGATGCTTTTTATCACTGTTCTTATTCAATATTGTATTGGAAGTCCTAGCCAGAGCAATGAGGCAAGAAAGGGAAATAAAGGGCTCCTGAATTGGCAAAGAAAAAGTAAAACTATTTCTATTTGCAGATAATATGACCCTATACATAGAAATCCTAGAAACTCAATAAGAAAACTACTGGAACTAATAGAAAGTACAAAATCAACATACAAAAATCAGTTTGATTCCTCTGCACTAATAATGAGAACTCTGAAAAGAAAATCAGGAAAACAATACCATTTACAACAGGCATCCAAAAGATGAAGTATTTAGGAATAAATCTAATTGGAAACACAAAAGACCTTTAGAAAGAAAACTACAAAGCGCTACTACAAGAAACCAAAATGGACCTACATAAATGGAAGAATACACCATGCTCATAAATAGAAAGACTTAACACTGTAAATATAATACTACCCAAAGAAATCTACAGATATAATGCAATATGAATCCAGATTCCATCATCATTCCTTAAACAAATGGAAAAAACTAATTACCAACTTCATATGGAAAGGAAAGAGATTTCAGAAAAGGCAAAGAACTACTAAAGAAGAACAAAGTAGGAGGCCTCACACTCCCCAATCTCAAAACCTACTATACAGCCACGGTAGTCAAAATAAACTAGTGTTGATACAACAACAGAGGCATAGACCAATGGAACAGAATTGAAAACCCAGAAGTAAATCCATCCACCTATATAGACAGCTGATCTTTGATAAAGGGCTAAAACACCATTAAATGGAAAATAGTCTTCTTAACATATGGTGTTGGTAAAACTGGATATACATTTGGAGAAAAATGAAATAGAATTCATGTCACGCCATACACAAAAACTAACTCAAGATGGATCAAAGACTTAAATGTAAAACATAAAACTATAAAAACCATCAAAGAAAAACTAGGGGCAAACTTAGGGGCCTAACTCTATGACATAAATGCACTTTCAAACATAACTGAAAATATACAAACAGCAGAAGACAAACTAGATGACTGGAACCTCCTAAAAATTAAATATTTATGTGCTTCAAAAGACTTCACCAAAAGAGTAAAAAGAGGCTGGGAAAAAAATTTTGGCAATGACATATCACATAAGGGACCAATCTCTAAAATTTATAGAAAACTTTAAGACATCAACAACAAAGAGCCAAACAATTAAAATGGTTGGGGGACACGACAGACCCTTCAGCAAAGATATTCAAGCAGCTAATACATAAAGAAATACTCATGATCATTAGCCATTAGAGACATACAAATCAAAACTATGAGACATCATTTCACTCCATCATTATTAGCAAAACTCATAAAAACAAAAAACAACTAATGCTGGTGAGTGTGTGGAGAGACTGGAACCCTCATACACTGCTGATGGGATGATAAAATGGTGCAACCACTGTGGAAAATGGTATGGTGCTGCCTTAAGAAGTTGCAAATAGAAATACAATATGATGCAGCCATCCTACAACTAGGTATATATCCTAGAGAAATAAGAGCCATGACATAAACAGGTATATGAATACCCATGTTCATCACAGCATTATTCACAGTAGTGAAAAAGATGGAAACAACCTAAGTGTCCATGAATGGACAAATGGATAAACAAACTTTTGTACATACACACAATTGAATACTATGTAGTCTTAAAGAGTAACGATGAATCTGTGAAACACCTCATAACATGGATGAATCAAGAGATCATTATGCTGAATGAAATTAGTCAATCACAAAAAGACAGATATATGAGACCACTACTGTAAAAAGTCAAGAAAAGGTTTACACATAGAGAATTATTCTTTGAAGCTTACTAGGGGTAAGAGGGGAAGGGAGGTATGGTAGTTAAGTTGGTGTCTCTACTTGGCTGGGCCTGGTTGAGTGGCTGGGCAGCTGGAGGTAGTTATTCCCCATGATGAGGCTGGCAATCACCTCCATGGTAGGATCTACTGTGAGCAGCTGAGTAGCTTCCTTAGGGATGTGCTCTGCTTCCTGTATGTAAGAGAAGCCTTGAGGAACAGTCTCTAGCTTCTGGCATGCTTGAAACCTGCATGTAGCTGTGTCGTTGTTCAGTAGCCTGCCATGCGCTGCCGACCTTGGGACTGCCAAAGGACTTTAATTAATGGTCTGCTGTGTAGTTTGGTAATGTTGGGACTGTGCCTTTTTACTTGTCAACCTTGGGCTTGTCAGCCTCAGCAGTCAGCAGCTGAGTGAAGCAAAGCCTCCAGCTTCAGTGGGCTGGGAGCAGGAGGCAGAGCTGAAGCCCAAGGTTGAGGGGCTTTCACCCAGCCCCTAGAGCCTGGGACTTTTAACTCATACTTAAAGCCTCCAAACTGTAAGAGAATAAGCCCTGGTCATCCCATTTGTGGTATATTTTCTTTTAGAGCATGTGTTAGACTGGATTCTCTAGAGAAGCAAAACTAATTATACTAATTATAAGTAGAGAAAGAGAAAGAAAAAATTTATCTTAGGAAAATGGCTCACACACTTATAGAAGCTGGAAAGTCCCAAGTTCTTGGATCAGACATCAAGATGGAGGCTTTTTCTGACTCATGCAGCTGCAGGGGCTGTGAACTCAAGGTTGGGAGTATACTGGCTGTTGACTCCAACAAATGACTAATCCAAGCTCTCCAGGCCAAATGGTGGATTGTTCACTCATGGGCTGTTGTAGGCAGCACAACAGAATCGTGGTCCATAGAAGAATGTCTCTTTTCCCAGAATGTTCATAAATATACTGGAAGCAGGCCACACCCCTAGGGAAACTCCTTTTCAACAGATTGGCTGCTCAAAACGTATACATCTGATCCCATTATGGGAACAACTCACATCCCAATTGCTTAAACCACACAGAATTGTTGTCCAGCCAAGTTGACACAAGCACCAACTATCACAGTCCACCCCTTGTCAACTTGGCAGTTGTGCAAATCTTCTTAATCACATATAATCTCTAAATAACTACAACCATAAAGTCATATTTGTACCTAACATACTACACTAACATGCATACAACCAAAACGCATTAACCTTATTTACATTTCACAGTTCATAACAGAAGGAAACAAAAATATTTGATGCACATATACAGTGAAGACATACAACAATCACAGTCCTCGTTTCTGCAACTGGTCACGTGGTCATAGCTGATATTCAGAAATATCTTCTTCCTCCACCCATTCTGTATTTCCCTTGCTCTCAGCAAGCACCTCAGCTGGTCGTGGTTCCTTGCCTGGTGGGCTGATCCAAACCTTCATTCCTGAAGGGTCTGGGCCATTAGCAGTCATATCAGAATTAGGCTGCTGTAATTTTCCATTGACTTTAATCACAGGTCATGGTAGTACTAAGAGACATCCTAAAGAATTTTCTTATATTCCAGACATATTCTTCTTTACCTCCATTATGTAACATTAACCCAATTTCCCCTTGGTAATCAGGATCTATCACACCAGATTGTACAGTAATTGCCTTCTTTGTCTGTTGATCCAGAGGCATGAGGAAGCCAAAATGGCCAGGTGGCATTCTTAATTTCCAGTTCAATGTAATCAGTATTGTGTC
>NW_006921666.1:360926-364804 GCF_000298275.1 Orycteropus afer afer | reverse complement strand
TTTTTTTTGGTTTTACACAATCCTGCAATAATAGTAATAGCAATAATCTATGAATAAATACACAGATATACACTCAAGCTGAACAGGGGTAGAAAGGTGAATGGGACTACACCCACAAATATGGATAGGTTCTACAGAGGATATCTCTACCTATATTTTTATATGCACTGCAAGTACATCCATGAATATAGTGGAGCATACAGGGGGCAAAGTTGTGAAGATTCCTTAATCTTAACCAACACCTTGAGAGAATGAGTCGTTGGGCACAAGAGCTCAGAATCATAGTCTCAGGGGATACTAAGGTCAATTGACATAACGTAGTTTACAAAGACAATGTTCTACATCCTACTTTGATGAATAGTGACCGTGCTCTTAAAAGCTTGTGAGTGGCCATCCAAGGTACAACTATTGATCTTTCCCACTAAAGATCAAAGAAGAGTTGAGAAATTCAAATATTCAAGGAAACAATTATTCTAAAAGACTGATGGACCACATGAACCCCAACCTTCATGACTCTGAGACAAAAAGAGCTAGATGGTGCCCAACTATCACTGCAGACCATTCTGAATAGAATTGGAAAAATGTGGAACAGAAGTCAAAATGATTTAAAACAAACAAACAAACAAACAAACAAAAAAAAAACACATTTACTTGTCAGATGAGACTGGTGAAACCCCCTAGATTATGACAAAAAAAAAAAAGTCAAACTCACTGCTATTGAGTCGAATCCGACTCATAGTGACCTCTCCTTGGGTTTCCGAGACAGAATTACTACAGAAGTAGATTGCCCAACCTTCCTTCTGAGGAGTGGCTTGTGGGTTTGAACTGCCAGCCTTCTGGTTAGCCCTGTGAAACTCAGTAAGCCAGGAACTGAACTTAACCTGAGTGACTCACCTTTCAGCTAAATGACAGGGCTATAAGGTGAATAATAATACTAGGAAGGTAGATACTCATTAGAACAATAAAAAAGACAGCATTTGCCTGTGGATAAAATTCAGAAAGCAGGACTGTATAGCAAAGAAGGATGAAGGAAAATGGTAAGCACAAGGAGGAAGTGGAAAGAGTACTATTATTGCATTGTGGGGACTGCAATGAATTTCACAAAACAAAACGTGTATTTTTTTTGAATTGTTGAATAGAAAATGAGTTTGCTCTGTAAACTTTCTTGCATTTCCCACTTAAAAAAAAAATCCTAACAAAATTTCTTCATAACCAATGATCCTACAAAATCAATTGAATTCTTAACTGTGAGACACGTTTATAAGCACATACTGACCTCTTCTCATAGAAAGGAAGGTACTTATGAGCCTGGCCTTTCCCACACACCTTTATAGATTTTTGCAATATAGGAAACAATTCTTGACATTAATTTGAATAAATATTTACCACAAAGAACAACATTGTGCAATACTCAAACCCTTCATAGTCATCTCATTGTAAGGCAATAATGCAGAGGCTGAGAGATGCTTAAAAATTTAAATATTTTCTCTGTAAATTATTGTTCTTGTTAGTTGCTTTTAGCACTTTTTATACTCAAGATTGGATCTCTGTCAATTTTAATTCCCCATCAATTATAAAGCACATCATTGATAAAATCAGAGTTTTGTGCATGGCAGGTTGACTTCTGATATTTTTATTAATATAGATTTTAAAGTGTATCCTGGTTCAGAATCATTAAAATGTAGAAAACTAGGGAATCTACATTTGTGGTAGTATAAATAGAAAGAATAAAAAGTATTATTTTATTCTTCAACAAATAGCATCCTTCTTGTGAACTAAGTTGCTGGGGACCTTGGTGTTGTGTGGCATTTTTATACCAATACACATCTCAAATGTTCCAAGAGATGAGTCAGTCGTAAGAAATGATGGTTTATGTTCATTGTAAAGTACTAGAACAGACTTCAGTAACTGCTTTTCATTCCTCAAGAGTGCTCAAATACTTTAAAGTCATGAGTCAGTGCCACCAAATGTCTTTTTCTATTAGGTGATGAAGAGGCTCAGCAGTGGTGGCTTTTGTGGAAGTACAGCATGGCAGAAATTGAGTAGCCCCAGGACGGCTTGGAGCAATTGCTATGTTTTTGAAATGGGTGCCTCATGGAATGCACATATTTTATCCTGAATGTGATAAATATCAGCATCACTCATGCAGTAACCTAAGAAAACAGCAGTAGAATTTTCTGAGTTCATTCTTTTCTGCCCCTTTTATTTCACCTGGATACTTAAAGTGTTGAAACAGTATAGATAGAAGTTCTTGAAGTGTTTCTATAATTTCATGATGTTGATCTTAGAGCATAACTGAAATACAGTATCACACCTGGAATTCTAGGAATCGGAATTCTCATGTCTTGGAAAACTTCAGTAGCAACAGAATTCTAAACTAAAACTGCTTAAATCATTGTTCTTTTTAATGAGTGACAGTTGTCTAGTTATCTGTAGCAGTATCCACATTGGTAAAAAGGCATTGACAGCTTGGGTAAAATAAAATTCTGATGAGAATTTGCATCTGTGATGGTTACATTTGTATGTCAACTTGGCTGGGCCTAGTTGAGTGGCTGGGCAGCTGGATGTAGTGTTTCCCATGATGAGACTGGTAATCAACTCCATGGTGGATCTACTGTGAACAGCTGAGTAGCTGCCTTTGGGTATGTGATCTGCTTCCTGTATGTAAGGAGAAGTTTTGAGAATGGTCTCTAGCCTATGGCACTCTTGGACCCTGCATGTAGCCGTGTCGTTGCTCAGCAGCCTGCTATGCTCTGCTGACCTTGGAACTTACAATGGACTTAAGTTAATGGCCTGCCATGTGGTTTGGTAACATCGGGACTGTGCCTTTTTCCTTGTCAACCTTGGGGCTTCTCAGCCTCAGCAGCCAGCAGCTGTATGAGTGAATAAATGCCTCTAGCTCCAGTGGGCTGGGAGTAGGAGGCAGAGCTGGATCCAAGGTTGAGGGACTTTCACCCAGCCCCTAGAGCATGGCACTTTGAACTTGAACTAAAAGCCTCTAAATTGTAAGAATAAACTCCTGTTTGTTAAGGCCATCCCATGTATGGTATATTCCTGTCAGAGCAGCACTAGGTAACCAGAACAGCATCTATCAGAAACAGCAAGGAAGTAACCAATAGGAGCCAGAGGAGGTGAGTGTAGGCAGACCCAAGCCATAATGTTGTTGTTGTTAGGTGTGGTCAAGTCAGCTCCAACTCATAACAACACTATGTACAACAGAACAAAACACTGCCTTGTTGTGCGCCATCCTCACAATCCTTGATATACATAAGCCCATCACTGCAGCCACTGTGTCAACCCATCTTGTTGAGCGTCTTCCCATTTCTCACTGACCTCCACTTTACCAAGTGGGAATGGTCCCTTCTGACAACATGACTAAAGTAGGTGAGGCAAAATCTGGCCATTCTTGCTTGCAGGAAGCATTCTGGCTACACTTCTTCCAGGACAGATACATTTGTTCTTCTGGCAGTCCATGGTATTTTCAGTAGTCTTTGCCAACACCATAATTCAAAAGCATCAACTCTTTTTCGATCTTCTTTATTCATTGCCCAGCTTTCACATGCATATGAGGCAATTGAAAATACAATGGCTTGGGTTAAGCACACCTTAGCATAACACACGTGTGAAATCCATCGCGTATTTTTGACTCAAAGCATTAGCAACATCACAATTCATTTATCCCATATATTGTATTATTTCTCAATTGCTGCAAAGAAATTATCCCAAAACTTAGTGGCTTAAAACAATATTAAACATTTATTATCCCCCTCAGTTTCTGTGGGGAGTTCTGGTGGTGTAGAGCCTAAGGCATTTGACTGCTGACCAGGAGACTGACAGTTCAAACTCAACCCACCAGCCACTCCTCAGAAGGAAGACTG
>NW_006921666.1:357426-360826 GCF_000298275.1 Orycteropus afer afer | reverse complement strand
TTGAACTGCCAATCTTCTGGCTAGCAGTCAAATGTCTTAGGTGCTACAATCCTAGAGCTCCTTCTAGCTACCATAGGTTCATTGACAAACTTCAAATTTTTATATGGCTGATGTAAGGATCAATTACAATCTATTCCACTTTTCTAAACCAGCTGAACTCAGGAATTCAGTTAATCTAATCCAATAAATTCTGGTCCCCTCTCTTCCATTTCTGGCCCATGCAGTATTTCTTCCTCTCCTAACCACCCTTTCATTACCGAATTATGTTATGTCTGTAATATTTTGATAATGTAATATTTTTTTCACTAATGGAATCATTGAATGTAGGTAATTTTTGTTATGGAACACGGATTTTTATAATTATCAAGTGGTACACATATGTACCAGTGGACTCTGGAGGTAGAAAAGGTGGAATTAGGCAGGGAAAAATAGTTTTGTCTTTGTTGTTGTTATGTGCCATTGAGTCAGACTCGACTCATAGCGACCCCTCCTTGGGTATCCAAGACAGTATCACTACAGAAGTAGATTGCCCAACCTTCCTTCCGAGGAGTGGCTGGTGGGTTTGAACCTCCAACCTTCTGGTTAGCAGTCAAGTGCCTTAGGCACTATGCTACCAGAGCTCCCAGTTTTGTTTTAGCAATTTTATTTTATTGAGTGCAACTGTAAAGCCATGGAATAGCATATACAGAAGCCCTGCACTTGCTGCACATAACTGTTGTTCAAGTCTGCTGCTTCTTGGTGCTGGGTCTCTGCATTGCCTTTGGTTCCCTTGACAGGTAAATGACTCCAATCTGTCAGAGCAGGAAATCATTTGACACGCACTGATTCTTGCCTTGTTCTTGACAAGAAAGGAGGGTCTTCTCTTTTTTTGACTTTCCAGCCCACAGTAATCTGTTTAATGAGAACGATCCTGAAGGACAGTTGGTCATATCTGCCCCACTGTTAGAGTTTCACATTGTAAAACTGTTTACAGTGCCAAGGTCAATAGGGAAATATAGCAATAGATGCCACCACCATTTGAAAGAGCACTTTCTTGTTGTGTACTTTTTGTACCTCTTGTCAAAGTAGTCCACTCCTCCTATAATTGCATTGTATTCTACCATTGCTCTTGGGCAAGCTATTAATGAGGAGGAATCATCTTTGTTCTTTCTTCTATCAATAGTTATGTCCTTTGGATTGTGGAACATGGACAAAACCTCTCACAGGCTTACTGTCCTCCAACTTGACTGTTGACACACACTCCTTCATATGGAAGACATATTGTCCTGGATATGATTTCTCTTTCTTCTTCATCATTCCTGGTAAGCCCTTTTGGGTTACTTGCACTACGCCTACAACATACAGTTCCCTGTCATTCATGGATTTCTTCAAGTGATAGGACGAAAATAAATTATTGAAGGCAATGAGCCTAAGAGAATGGTTGTATGAGTGACATACTACAACACCCTCACCAAGGGACAGAGAAGAGTCATTGTCGACACCATTTTTCCAGAATAGATTACAAAATAACTTACAAAGTCAGTTCATGAGTCAGCCAAGCACCAAACTTTAGACCCACATTTGAAGGGCTTCATTGGCATGTATTGTTTTATTGATGAAAGGCCCTTGAATGGCACCATGCTTTCATCAACTGTTATGACACTTGATGGTGCATACATTTCCTTAGGCATATTGAGAGCATTGATAATAGGGCATAATTTGTGAAGCCAGTTGTAGCCAAGTTATCCTTTGCACACAGATTTTGAGTTGCAGTGTATATTCTTGGTCAGTTTCCTGAATCTTGTTTAGTGATAAGTTCCAGCACAGAAATAACACTGAAAATCAGGTCGCTAGACCAATAATGTCTGATCTCCAGCAAGACACATATACCCATCAGTACAGGTACAGCAATTGAGTATCTTTATCTCCTCTATGAGTATAAGCTGCCAATCCTTTATATTGTCTTGTGTGCTTCTTGTTGCATATGTATTCATTTGGCCCTTTATAATTTCCAACATATCTTCTGTAAATACAGACAGAAAGGTAATCCACTTCATTTGATATATGCATGGGTTAAGTTTGAGTAAAGTTTGGCATCTAGCTAAAGTGAGCTTGTTTTCTGTTCCAAGTAGGAGACATCTTCACACAATTTCCCTTCAATTTCTTCACTGTCATCATGGCAATCACCATCTGGTTGTCCTCTTTCTTGTGCAAAATTGATTGCTTCAACATGTCTTCTGATATCATGTCCCTGTTGTCGTCATTATCAACACAAGGAGCTTCAGATTCCCCAAGATGGGAATGCTCCTAGACATCTTTGTCACATTCCTTCTCAGAGTCATCCCCATTCTCGGATAGAGAACATAAAAATTCTAGAATTCTTCAGCTGTGTAAGTAACCATTTCTGAAAAAGAAAAGTGTTTCAGGAAAATGTAATTCCAGGCTCAGTAAAACTACTATAGTACCAATACCATATCTCCAAACAAATAAGGGAATACACAAAGGGAGAGATTGTATAATTTCAGCATCCTATAAAAATAGAAGTCTCCAAAAGAAATGTGGTTGTGGGAATATTACTACCACAAGAAGTTATTTCTTTTTGCAAAACAACTACTGACAGCTCATAAAACAGATGATAGGTATTTGGCCATTGCACAAAACATACATGCAGTACGCTAAGGATGTTACAATGTGTACTTACATTGTATTGTGCCTGAAAATAAGTTATTTATTCGAATACAGTTGTTATGGTTGCTAGATGACTTTGTGTCAGCTCTGACTCATAGTGACTGTATGTATAACAGAATGAAGCACTGCCCAATTCTAAGCCATCCTCACAATTTTGCTGTGCTTGAGCTCATCATTGTAGCTGTGTGTCAATCCATCTCATTAGGGGTCTTCTCCTTTTTCCCTGACCCTCTATTTTATCTAGCATTATATCCTTCTCAAGGACTGGTCCCTTCTGGCAACATGACCAAAGTACATGAAACTAGGTATGGCAATTATCAATTCTTTTTTCAGTTATTTATTTACTTTTAAAGTTGTGATTTGGGTAAAGTTTACAGAGAAAATTCATTTTTCCATTCACACTTTATTTCATGACATTGACTGCAATCCCCACAATGTAACAGCCCTGTTTCCACTTCTTCCCTCTTGCTAAAAGGACAAGGAGGCCACATGTTCTGACTTCCTTTAACCCCACAAGAGGCAGACAGAATCACCATCAATAGCCCAAGGCCTGTTACTGCAAGGCCAGACATGCTGTCTCCCTCCAGTCCTTTCACCAACTGTTCCTCCCAAAGCACCCACCACCTCTCTCCTGGGTTTGATAATTCACTGCAGTGGCCACACAGAACTCACAGATTATGGGGTTTATTAGGGAAGCACCAGGCTACAATTCAAGTTCAGGAAAAACGCTCAG
>NW_006921666.1:356763-357261 GCF_000298275.1 Orycteropus afer afer | reverse complement strand
TCAGAGTGGCCAAACCAACCAATCATAACATCAGTATTCGAAACACCTGAGAGAGAGCGGAAACATCCCAGTACATTGCTTTGTGCCACGCCCAACAGAAATACCCAGGTGGGCAACTTTAGTTCCTCAGTTGCTCATGGCAAATTCTACCTCAGAGTTTACAAAGACTTATGGGTAGAAAAGCCACACTAAGTAATTTATCACACCTCACCTGTGTTTACTCTTTCCCTGTGTCCTTCTTTCCTATGTATCCCTGCTCTCTGAGCTGTCTCCCTGTGCAAATACTGCCCTTCTGATATCCCACAGTTGATTATTCTAAGGAGAGTACCTACCTGATGTAATTGTTCACCTTGTAGGGCTGTCTGTTGTTTGGCTGGAAATCATAGGTGTGAGTTCAATTACAGACCCACAGCATGACTAGGGGCCATATTTTTGGGAGTTTTACCAGTCTCTATAAGACCAGTGGGAGCTCTGGTAGCATAGTGGCTAAGACACTTG
>NW_006921666.1:354298-356229 GCF_000298275.1 Orycteropus afer afer | reverse complement strand
TTTGGCTGTGGCTAAGAAGTTATCATGTATGAGTATATGAATAGCCCAGAAACACAGTGCAGGACAACAATCCACTTAGGTTAGAGGGCTCTCAAAATAGGACTGGGACAGTGCTGTTTCATCAGAGTAGAACCAAGCTTCTTGTTGTTGTTGTTATGCCCTGTCAAGTTGGCCCCGACTCATAGCAACCCCTCCTTGAGTTTCCGAGGCAGTATCACTACAGAAGTAGATTGCCCAACCTTAACTATATGGATAAAGTAAAGCTTTTGAGACCTCCATTTGCTGATGTGGCACCACTCAAATTGAGGAGAAACAGCTGCAAACATTCATTAATAATCGGAACATGGAATGTACAAAGTATGAATCTAGGAAAATTGGAAGTTGTCCACAATGAAATGGAATGCATAAAGATTGATATCTAAGGCATTAGTGAGCTGAAGTGGACTGGTTTTGGCTATTTTGAATCAGACAGCCATATGATCTACTATGCCAGGAAAGACAATTTGAAGAGGAATGGCATGGCATTCGTCTTCACAAAATGTATTTCAAGATCTGTCCTGAAGTACAATGCTGTCAGTGATAGGATAATATCTATATGTCCACAAGGAAGACCAGTTAATATGACTATTACTCAAATTTATGCACCAATCACCAAAGAAAAAGATGAGGTAATTGAAGATTTTAATCAACTTCTGCAGTGTGAAATTGATCAAATGTGCAATCAAGATGTGTTAATTATCACTGGTGACTGGAATGCAAAAGTTGAGAACAGAGAAAAATCACTGGTAGCTGGAAAACTTGGCCTTGGTGACAGAAATAATGCTGGAGATCGCATGATAGAATTTTTTAAGACCAATGACTTATTCATTGCTAACACATTTTTTCAACAACACAAACAGCAGTTATACACATGGACTTCACCAGACGGAATACAAGGAATCAGATTGACTACACCTGTGGTAAGAGGCAACAGAAAAGCTCAATATCTTCAGCCAAAACAAGACCAGGAGCTGATTGTAAAACAATAGATCATCAACTTCTCATATATAAGTTCAACTTGAAGTTGGAGACAATTAAAACAAGTCCAGGAGAGCCAAAATATGATCTTGAATACATCACTCCTGAATATAGAGACCATCTAAAGAATAGATTTGATGCACTGAATACCAGTGACCAAACACCAGAATAATTATGGGACGACATCAAGAACATCATCCATGAAGAAAGGAAGAGGTCATTAAAAAGACAAGAAAAGCAGAAAAAAACAAAATGGATGACAAAAGAGACTCTGAAGCTTGCCCTTGAAAAGAGAGTAGCCAAAGCAAATGGAAGAAATGACAAGATAAAAGAGATGAACAGAAGATTTCAAAGAGCAGCTCAGGCAGACAAAGCCAATTACTATAATGAAATGTGCAAAGACTTGGAGTTAGAAAACCAAAACGGAAGAACATGCTCAGCATTTCTCAAGCTGAAAGAACTGAGGAAAAATTTAAGCCTCTAGTTGAAAAGATTTTTTGCTCAGCATACAGATTGAATAAGTATGGATATATATAAGGATACAACCCTGATGCACACCTTCCTGATTTTAAACCATGAACTATCTCCATGTTCCGTTCGAATGTCAGCCTCCTGTCTGTAAATCTTTACAGAAGTAGACTGCCTCATTTTCCTCCTGTGGTTCAGCTAGTCAGTTTGAACCATCAGACTTTTTGTTCACATCTGAATGCTTTAACCTGTATACTCCAGAGCTACTAGTACATACTTGTTGTTGTTGTTAAGTGCCGTCGAGTCATTTCCAACTCATAGCCATCCCATGCACAGCAGAATGAAACACTGCCCGATCCTGTGCCAGCCCCACAATCCCTGCTATACTTGAGCCCATCATCGCAGCCACCATATCAATCCATCTCGTTGAAGGCCTCCCCCTCTTT
>NW_006921666.1:352236-353016 GCF_000298275.1 Orycteropus afer afer | reverse complement strand
AAAAAGAGGGAAAAGACTGTGTAGTCACAGAACTTCTAAATGGTGAGGAAGTTAAGAGAGTTGCAAGATAGAATGGACTATTGTAACAAGTTCTATACCTCACACCATACACAAAAAATGAACTCCAGATGTATCAAAGACTTAAATGTGAAACCTAAAACTATACAGTTCTTCAAGGAAAATCTAGGGGCAAATTTAAGGGCCCTAATATATGGCACAAATAGACTATACAGTAGCCAAAAGATGGAAACAACCTAGGTGTCCATCAACTTAGGAATGGATAACCAAACTATGGACATACACACAATGGAATACTATGCAATGCTAAAGAATAATATAGAATCTGCAAAATACTGCATAACGTGGATGAACTTGGAGGACATGATGCTGAGGGAAATAAGTCAATTACAAAAGGACAAATATTGTATTAATCCATCATTGTAACAGTTAAGGAAAGGTTTATCTATAGAAGGACATTATCTTTGTTGGTTACTGGGGTGGGAGGGGAGGGGAGGGGAGGTAAGGCTGTTAGATAGAGATAAGTATTGATTTGGGTGAAGAGAAAGGCAATGTACCAAATGTGAGTGACCAATAAGGCAGCAGAGGATGAGAAAGACATAGAGGTACATGGGAGGTACAGACAACAAATTTGAACCATTTTGCACATACAGTACTGTGTTGTCAATGAAGGCAAGCATGGGTGTATGGGTGGAGAGATGGGTGGACAGGCTGAACTATTAGGTATGTCTATGAAATGGGGAGTGTATCCAAGAACATACA
>NW_006921666.1:349751-351401 GCF_000298275.1 Orycteropus afer afer | reverse complement strand
ATGGACACCGGGAAGAGGTAACTATGGGGAGGAAGTGGGAGGGGAGCTGTTGCATTGTGGTAAACTGTGGTCAATGTCATGAGACAAAGTATATGTAAACTGCTATAAGGAAAGTGATTTTGCTCTGTAAATCTTCACCCAAATCACAATAAAATAATAATAATAATAATAAAGAGAAGCTGAGCTAAGTTTTCTGTTACTGAGAACCTAGAGAATTGTGTCCAACATAGTTGACTAGGGAATTCAGATTCTATCTCCCACTTAAAAGCTGTTGCTCTTAAGCTCTTATTAGATGTTTACTAATGGACTACTGGTCAATGGACTGGTGGTGGTGGTTTGTTAGGTGCCATAGAGCTGGCTATGACTCATAGAGACCCTATGTACAACAGAACAAAACGATGCCCACTGTTGTGCCAGCATCACTATCCTTGCTATCTCTGAGAACAACATTCCAGCCACTGTGTCATTCCATCTTATTGAGGGCCTTCCCCTTATTTACTGACCCTCCAATTTACCAAGCATGCCATCCTTCTCCAGGGAATGGTCTCTTTCTGATGACATGACCAAGGAAGGTGAGATCAAGTCTGGCCATTCTCACTTCCAAGGAGCACTCTGACTGCACTGCTTCCAAGAGAGATTTCTGGCAGTCCATGGTATTTTCAGTATTCTTCGCCAACACCTCAACTCAAAAGCATCAAGTCTTCTTTGGTCTTCCTTATTCATTGTGCAGCTTTCACATGTATATGAGGCAACTGAAAACATCATGGCTGGGATTAGGCTCACTTTAGTCTTCAAAGAGACATCTTTTCTCTTCAGCACTTTAAAGAAGTCTTTTGCAGCAGATTTGCCCAGTGCAATACATCGTCTGATTTCTTAACTGCTGCTTCCTTTGGTGTTGAGTGTGGAATCAAGTAACATGAAATCTTTGACAACGTCAATCCTTTCTCCATTTATTTTGATGCTGCTTATAGGTCCAGTTGTGAGGATTTTCATTTTATTTATGTTGAGGTGTAATCCATACTGCAGAGTGTAGTTTTTAATCTTCATCATTGAGTCCTACAACTTATCTTCACTTTCAGCAAGAAGGTTGTATTGTCTGCATAACGCAGGTAGTTCATGAGTCTTCCTCCAATCCTGATGCCATGTTCTTCTTCATATACTCCAGCTTCTTGTATTTTTTGCTTAACCTACAGATTGAATAAACATGGTGAAAGGATACAACACTGAGGCACTCCCTTCTTGATTTGAAACCACACAGTGTCCCCTTGTCCCATTTGAATGACAGCCTCCTGATCTATGTACAGGTTCATCATGAGCGCAATTAAATGTTCTGGAATTCCCATTTTTCTCAATGTTAGCCATAATTGGCTATGATCCACACAAATGCTTTTGCATAGTCAATAAAATACAAGTAAACATCTTTCAAGTATTCTTTGTTTTCAGCCAAGATCCACCTGGCATCAGCAATGATATCCCTCATTCCACATCCTCTTCTGAATCCAGCTTGCATTTCTGGAAGTTCCCTGTCAATATACTGCTGCAATCATTTTTTAATTATCTTCAGCAAGATTTTACTTGCATGTGAAATGAATGATATTGTTTGATAATTTCCACATTCTGTGGGATCACCTTTCTTTGGAATGAGTAAAA
>NW_006921666.1:347566-349636 GCF_000298275.1 Orycteropus afer afer | reverse complement strand
TTTTTTTGCCAATTTCTTCAGTTCAGCTTCAACTTCTTCCTTCAATACCACTGGTTCTTGATCATACATCAACTCCGGAAATGGATGAACCTTTACCAATTCTTTTTGGTACAGTGACTCTGTGTATTCCTTCCATATTCTTCTGATGTTTCTTGCATCATTCAATATTTTGTCCATAGAATCTTTCAATATTTTAACTCGAAGCTTGATTTTTTTCCTTCAGTTCTTTCAGCTTGGGAAATGCTGAGTGTGTTCTTCTCTTTTGGTTTTCTAACTCCAGGTCTTTGTACATTTCATTATAATAATTGACTTTGTCTTCTCAAAATGCTCCTTGAAATCTTATGTCCAGCTCTTTTATCTTATCATTTCTTCCATTTGCTTTAGCTACTCTCCATTCAAGAGCGAGTTTCAGAGTCTCTTCTGACATTGGTTTTGGTCTTTTATTCCTTTCCTATCTTTTCATTGACCTTTTGCTTTCTTCATATATGATACTCTTGATGTCATCCCACAATTCCTCTGTTTTTTTGGTCATTGATATTCAATGTGTCTATTCTTTAAATGGTCTCTAAATTTAGGAGGGATATTATCAAGGTCATATTTTGGCTCTCGTGGACTTTAAAAGAAATTTAATTGTTTTCAGCTTGAACTTGGATTTGAGAAGTTGACAGTCTACTTCACAGTCAGCTTGAGAACTTGTTTTGGCTAAAGATATTGAGCTTCTCCACCATCACCTCTTTCCAAAGATGTCAATCTGATTCGTGTGTATTCCACTTGTTGAGGTCCACGTGTATAGGCGCCTTTTATGTTGTTGTAAAAAGGTATTTGCAGTAAATAAGTTGCCAGTCTTGCAAAATTCTACCAAACCAATGGACCAGGGACA
This sequence comes from Orycteropus afer afer, assembly GCF_000298275.1. Taxonomy (NCBI): domain Eukaryota; kingdom Metazoa; phylum Chordata; class Mammalia; order Tubulidentata; family Orycteropodidae; genus Orycteropus; species Orycteropus afer. Next base: position 348,756 of record NW_006921666.1, on the reverse strand, counting down.
AAAAAAGTGGACTCTTGTCCTAATTCTGTTCCTCTTTATCTCCAGGGTGTGGCAAGCAGGTTAACTTCTGGGCACTTCAATCTCTTTGAGGGTGATACATATTCAATGTCTATCTCGAGGTTGTTATGAGGCTCTAAATGGGTTAAGGGAGCTCTGGTAGCATAGTGGCTAAGGCACTTGACTGCTAACCAGACGGCTGGCGGTTCAAACCCACCAGCCACTCCTCGGAAGGGAGGTTGGGCAATCCTACTTCCGTAGTGATACTGCCTCGGAAACCCAAGGAGGGGTCGCTATGAGTCAGGTCTGACTCGACGGCACATAACAACAACAACAACAACAAATGGGTTAATGTTTGAGAAATCATTGAACAAATTGTAAAATTGTAAGTATACAAGTCATTATCATTGCCATTATAGTAAGGATGGAAGTGCATGAAGATCCTCCTAGTGGTCAGGAAACATTAATGCTCAAACCAGGACAATGAGTATATTTGCACCTAAATTGGATTAATAATTTGCTTGTGACCACCTTCATTAGGGCACAGCCAAAAAAAAAAAAAAAAAAACTCATTCTTCCTATGAATTCTGGCCAGCTTTTTTAAAAATCTCATATCTGGAGCAAAAAGCAAAAGAAATTTAGGAAGCTCTCTAAAGTTCCTCATATATAGAATATATCATTATCAACTTTCATCCCCACCCTGTGGTTCTGCTCTGTTAAGGTCAAAGATCTATGTTCTCAAAAGCCTTAGGGTATTGAGTCCTGCTGATTGCCCTTAGCACAAGATTTTAATCTCATTGCCTAGAAACTATCTGAGGAAACAACAGACTAAACAAGCTTTTCGATGTTTAAATTTTTGGATTTCTTATGAAGGTGTTCAATTACTCCTCCCTAGTGTCTTAGGTCACAAAGTATATATTTTATGGGGAAGAAGAAAATTTTCAAAATTATCCTCTTTGAGAAAAATTCAGTTTGAGAGAAAAAATACAAAAAATTAAATCAGGGAAGAGCCAAATTGTCCTAAATAGACCACTGTTCAGAGTTTTTCTGAAGGCCTTGGTGGTTCTTTCCTGAGACACTGTTCCCTTTCATGTACATAGTATTGAGAATTAGGAAGCCTGGGTTTCCTTATTAAGTCAAGAATTTGTCAAATTTAGCTCCCAGGGGACTAGAAAGTATATATATATATATAT
>NW_006921666.1:345742-347113 GCF_000298275.1 Orycteropus afer afer | reverse complement strand
TTTCTTGACACAAATCGCAGAGTTCCCCTTCAAAATGTTCTTAATTTTAAAAAGTAAAATTAAAGATTTTTCAGGTGACCTGAAAAGTTCCACCTTGTTTCTTATCCAGAGATGGAAGAGCAGATTTTAGTATTCCAAGTCTACATGAGCTCTAGATACAACATGGATGTCATTCTCTGATTTAGGGCCTTAGTCCCCAAACCCCAAAACACAAACACCAGTAGAGGTGTTAATCACTGTACCACTTTTCCTGTGAAGTAACTTTGCATTATGTGAAAACAAAGGAAATAAAAAAATGAATATTTTTCTACACATGGCACAGACACTTTTCCTGCTGATTTACTGGTACAGGGAAGACATGCCAGTTGTGAATAGATATCTCCAACAGAGTTTGTTCCACCCTCTGCCAATATGGCAGACTTATATGATATCACTTGGTTTCCACTTTGAAGGGTTCCCCCTCAATGTTAATTCACCAAGCAAGAGTAAACTGCTTGAGAAATAATTTCATCCACCCTTAACACCAATGATCATTTCCAAATTAGGAATATACAACCCAAAGTTAAAGCCAAACAAAGGCTAAAGGTAAAGGTCAGGTTTGTTCAGCTGCTTATTTTTGGGGAGAATAATCTTAAATCAATTGACTGGCCTCAAGCAGTATGCATCAATGTTAACCATACTGAGAAGGTTAGCCCACAGCAGGAAAAAAGCCAATGACCACATTTTCAACTTGAAAAGTTGAATTTTAGGCATCAAAATTACATATCCTAACTGCTCTGGTGGCACTGTGGTTAAAACATTGGGCTGTTCAGCAAAAGTTTAATGGTTTGAACCCACCAGATGCTCAGTGGAAGAAAGATGAGGCAGCCTGCTTCTGGAAACATTTACAGCCTTACAAATGATATGAGACATCAAGCTCAACTGGCACAACATGGTATACAAAAATCTTGTTTTACATCTTACTTCATTGAGTAGCAGCTGGGGTCTTAAAACTTGCAAGTGGCCATCTAAGTGGCAACTCTTGGTGTCTCTTCATCCAGAGCAAAGAAGAATGAAGAAAATCAAAGAAATATGGAAACAACTCAAAGGACTAGTGGACCATGAGAACCTCAACTTATATGACCCATAGACCAGAAGAACTAAGTGATGCCTCACTACCAATGCCAATAACTTGGAAAGGGATCAAAATTGGAAATCTTGCATTGAGTGGGAGAAGAATGTGGAACAGAAGTCAAAATCGTAAGAAAGACCAGCCTTACCAGTCTGCTAGAGACTGGTGAAACCCCTAGACTATGGCCCCGCATCATCCTTCAGGCCTGGAATTGATCTCACTCTCATGGCTTAACTCTCAGCCAAATGATAGACAGGCCT
>NW_006921666.1:342897-344912 GCF_000298275.1 Orycteropus afer afer | reverse complement strand
ACCACAGCTGGTGGATGAGAAGATACCAGGTCCCCCATGGGTGAATTTGGTAACATAATTCAAAAGACTACTCTTATTGGTCAAATTGTGTCCTCCAAAAAATGTGTGTTGGAATCTTAGCCACTGTTTTTGTTGTTAGGTGCCATCAGGTTATCTCTGATTTATAATGAACCTCTGCACAGAAGAACGAAACACCGCCTGGCCCTGCACCAGCTCCATGATTCTTGCTATACTTGAGCCCACTGCCACTGTCACTGTGTCAGTCCATCTTGTTGAGGGCCTTCCCCTCTTTCATCGACCCTCCACCTTACCAAGCATGACATACTTCTCCAGGGAATGGTCCCTTCTGACAACATGACCAAAGTAGAGGAGACAAAGTCTGGCCATTCTTGCCTCCAAGGAGCATTCTGGCTGCATTTCCTCCAGGACACACCTGTTAGTTCTTTTTTGCAGTCCACGGTAACTTAAGCATTCCTTGCCAACACCGCAGCTCAAAAGTATCAATAATTCTTTGGTTTTCCTTATTCATTGTCCAGCTCTCACATGCATATGAGGCAATTGAAAATCCCATGGCTTGTGTTGGGCACACCCTAGTCCTCAAGGAGACATCTTTGCTCTTAAGCACATGAAAGAGGTCCTTTGCAGCCAATTTGCCCAGTGTTATATGTTGTCTGATGTCCTGACTGCTGCTTCCATTGGCGTCGATTGTAGAACCAAGCAATGTGAAGTCTTTGACAATTTCAATCTTTTCTCCATTTATCTTGATACTGCTTATAGGTCCAGTTGTGAAGATTTTTGTTTTCTTTGTATTAGGGTGTAGTCCATATTGAAGACTGTATTCTTGAATCTTCATCAGTAAGGTCTTCAAGTCATCCTCACTTTTAGCAAGTAAAGTTGTGTCGTCAGCATATCTCAGGTTGTTAGTTCTTCCTCCAATCCTGATGCCACGTTCTTCATATAGTCCATCTTCTTGGATTATCTGCTCAGCATACAGATTGAATAAGTATAGTGAAAGGATATAACCCTGACACACTCCTTTCTTGATTTTAAACCATGCAGTGTTCCCTTTTTCTATTTGAATGACAGCCTCCTGGTCTAGGTACAGATTCCTCATGAGTACAATTAAGTGTTCTGGAATTCCCATTTTCTCAGTGTTATCCACAATTTGTTATGATCCACACAATCAAATGTTTTTGCATAGCCAGTTAAACACAAGTAAACATCTTTCTGGTATTCTTTGCTTTGAGCCAAGATCTTAACCACCATACATATGGATATAATCCCATTTAGGTACAGAGTTCTCTTTGCTATGTTAATAAGCTCATTTTGGTGTAGAGTGTGTCTTAAGCCAATCAATCACTTTTAAGTTATATAAAGAGCAGCTTAAAGGCAGAAACAAGGAAGCACAAATGTAGGGGAAGACATATGCCATATTTCATGGATTGCATTATCCACTAAAAATATGTGTTAATCTAGTTAAGCCATGATTCCCTGTATTGTGTGATTATCCTCCATTTTGTGATCTGTGTTGGACATCCTAACTTCTATATAAGGAGCTCTGGTGTTGCTGAGGTTAAGGCACTGGGCTGATAACCAAACGTTTGGCAGTTTCAACCCACCAGCCACTCCTCAGAAAAAAAGATGAAGCAGTCTGCTTCTGTAAAGATATACAGCTTTGGAAAACCAATCAGGCTCACTATGAGACAGAATCAACTTGGTGGCAGTGGGTATGGGTGGGTATATATTAATGAAGGTTGCATCCTGAATCACAGCCTTACAAGACTCAAGCCCCAACTTGATCCAAGTAACCTCCCTTTACTTGAGTACAGGTATACCTTAGAAATATTATGAGTTTTGTTGCAGAATGATACAGTAAAGCAAATATGGCAATAAAGTAAATCGCATACCTATAGGCAGAGATTTCTGAAAAGGATGTAAAACAAGAGATATCATTGTTGATGTCAGATGACTGAAAGCAAAGAATACAATAAAAATGTTTACCTATGTTTTATTAG
>NW_006921666.1:337766-342472 GCF_000298275.1 Orycteropus afer afer | reverse complement strand
TGAATCTGTATACTGAGCAAAAAAATCTGAGAAGCTGGACCATATGAAGAAGAACACAGCATTAAGATTGGAGGAAGACTCATTAACAACCTGTGATATGCAGACGACACAACCTTGTTTGCTGAAAGTAAAGATAACTTGAAACCCTTACTGATGAAGATCAAAGACTACAGTCTGCAGTATGGATTACAACTCAAGATAAAGAAAACAAAAATCCTCACAACTGGATCAATAAGAAACATCATAAGAAATGGAGAAAATTTGAAGTAGTCAAGGATTTCATTTTACTTAGATTCACAAACAATAATCATGGAAACAGCAGTTAAGAAATCAAATGATGTATTGCACTGGGCTAATCATCAGCACAAGGCTTTGAAGACTAAAGTGTACCTGACCCAAGCCATGTTATGTTCAATACCCTCATATGCATGTGAGAGCTGGACAATATTAAGGAAAACTGCAGTAGAGTTGATCTATTTGAATTATGGTGTTTGCAAAGAACATTGAATATACCATGGACTGTCAGAAGAATGAATAAATATATCTTGGGTCAAGTACAGGCAGAATGCTCCCTATAAATGCCTCCTGTATTTTGGTCATGTTGTCTCAAGGGACCAGTCCCTAGAGAAGGATATCAGGCTAGGTAAAGCAGAGGATCAGTGAAAAATGGAAAGACCTTTAATGAGAGGGATTGGCACAGTGGCTTCAACAAGAGGCTCAAGCAATGATTGTGAGGATAGCATAAGACTGGGCAGTGTTTTGTTCTGTTGTACATAGGCTCATTATGAGTCAGAACTGACTTGACAGCACCTAACAACAACAGCAATGGATATTAGTTATGTTTGCACTGTACTGTAGTCTATTAAGTGTATAATAGCATTGGGAAAAGTCTGAAATATTATGAGATTAACCAAACTATGACACAGAGACATGAAGTGAGTATATGTTCCTGGAAAAATAGTGTCAATAGACATGTCTGATGCAGGATTGCCACAAACCTTCAATTTATGAAAATGCAATATCAGCAAGCCACAATAAAATGATGTATGCCTGTACTAAAGTCACATCCTTACTCGTCTCCACCCTTATTCAAGTCACACCCTTGTTTGAGTCACACCTTTTATCTTATAATAGATAAAAGTTGAGAGAAGCCAACCTAGAGAAGGGAACTCACTGCCACCAAGAAAGAAGAATCAAGAGCAGAGCACATTCTTTTGGACCTAGGTTCCCTGTACTGAGAACCTCCTAGACCCAGGGCAAGATTGATGCCAAGACACATGGAGATCTCCAAGGGACACTGGGCCACAGATGTTGAAACGAGACAGGGGCTTCCCCTAGAGCCAACAAAGTTTTCCCTTAGTGCTGAATTCGAATTTCTAGCCTCCTAAACTGTGAGAGAATAAATTTCTGTTTGTTAAAACCATCCACTTGTGGAATTTCTGTTATAACAGCACTAGGTAACCAAACATGAAGATCTCCCAAAGAACCAAGTAACTGAACCTGAAAAAAGAAAAAGACCATCCCCCAAGAGCTGACAGGGGGAAAGAGCCCTCCTCTAAAGCCAGTTCTTTGAATTTGGGCTCCTAGCCTCAAAGACTATGAGAAAGTAAATTTCTATTGATTAGTCACCCGCTTGTGGTATTTCTGATATAGCAGCACTAGGTAACTGAGACAACTATAACGGGAGTAATTGTTTGAAACCCCCATTTCCTTTTTTTTTTTGAATGCAAGGAAAGAGGTTCAGTAGAGAATCCTCCCTAGTCTCACACAGTTCTAGTTTGGGTGTTTCAAGACACCTTTGAACTTTGTGAATGTGTCACAGGACAGAATCTGGAACTGAAGGCACTCATAAGAAGCCTAGCCTCTTACAATTTTAACCATGCCATAGCTGTGCAAATGAGGAAATTGAAGAGAAGTATGTATAAATGGTTATCAAGGGACTTCATCGATATTTAATCAGATTACTCTATTGACATGGAAATTTATTTCTTCTACTTAAGATACCATTACATTGAAGATGGTTTTTGCAGAAAAGAGTGATTTATTTTTAAATTATGGAGAAATGTGTTGCCCAGAAAGGAGAAATCCGGTGTACTGCTGTGAGAGAACAGTTCCTTGTTGGAGACTGGGGCAGGCAGCAGCTGCTAGCACTGGGGCTTATGTAAGGCAGAGCTCTTGGCCCTGGAGCCCCAGGCCCGGTTTCCAGCCACAATCCAAGAGGTCAACATGACAGGTGAATGAAATCCTGCCTTTGTTTAACTGCCCCAGAGTCTCTTGCTCTGGGACGTTCCGTGCAACAGAAACCCAGACACACTTATTATACAGAAACCCGGGAGGGGAAAGGAAGGCGGCTTGTAGGTGCCAAAGGCAGTGGCAAAAACTGAATAGGCAAGAACTTGGTCCCTGCCAAGTCAGCAGAGCGTCTCAAAGTCTCAGAGATTCCAGTCAATGAGGATGGGAGAGAGTGTTTTATAAAAACAACCAACATAGCACCCACATCAAAAATAGTGCTGTCTCTAAACACTAAGTTATATACAGAGGAATTTTTCAAAGGGATTTCTAAAATGTATTTTAATGTAGATTTGTAATTGTATTTTCTAAGCAACTTGACTGAAAGCTATGAGGTCCCCACTAAACAGACGTAGACCATGTTGTCACAATAATGACATCATTGATCTATCAAGTTAATGAAAAGATATAATTAAACTATTAGGTGATGTCTCAAAAATCACATAATTACTTTCATTTGAAAAGTAGTAGAAAATTGGAAATATGACTTACAATGTCACTAGACTGGTCCAATTACCATCATACTTACATAGTTATAAAAGTTTTGATCGATGTTAAGCTTCTCATATTTGAACTGTTTGTTTTTTTACCGAATAAACCTAACCTCAATCTGGGCTCCAAAGAAGGTTACAACAGAAAATAGATACTCTGCAGGGTCTTTGCAGACACTCACAGAACTATAAATATGAGAGTAGGCCACAGTGAAATTTTAAATCCAGAAAACAATAGAGTATCAAATATTTATTGAAACCCTACAGTGTGCCTGACTTTGCATCATTATTGTGAAGCAAATAATCCAAAACATCAAGGAGTCCTCCATGATGCAAACAGTGAAGCACTCGACTGCTAACCAACAGGTTGGCAGTTCTAATTCACCCAGAAGGCCCCTTCAAAGAAAGGACTGATGATGTGCAAAAAGGTCAGCCATCGAAAACCCTTTGAGCACAGTTCTGCCCTGACACACCGGAGTCGCTGTGAGACAGAACCAACTCCACAGCGCCTGGCTTCACTTTTTTTTTTTTTTTTTGCTTTCTATCCTCCAACACAAAGTAAACAATATGGTACATTCATATTTGCAAGACATCATAGTTTCCGTTGTTTCTTTGTTATGTGGAGGAATGCCTGAAGTTGTACATCTTTGCATCAAGGTTGTAGTATCACAGGATGTGGTGGTTTCAACATGTGTTTGAAGAGAATAATGAACCTCAAAAGTCAGGCAGTCAGTCAGTAATATTTATCAAGTACCTACCCCAAGCACAGCAGGGGCCTGTAAGTAAGCTGGTTAACAAGCAGTTTCTGACCATCTACTCAGTATGCAATAGACTAAGTGCTGTGAGAAATAAAAGAGGATATTGCAAAGTCCTGGTTCTTGAAGAATTTTGTTCTAAACACAAAATCCACGTGGGAATTGACTTGGGGGCACTTACAAAGGAACATGGAAAATTAGCATACTTCAAAGGGATTTTAGAAAATACATAGTGAATATATAATAAACGGGCCATCAGAACTGGGCAGGGTTTGTCATAAGTCTTCACCCAGAGAGAAAGAAGAGGTTTAGGGGTTTGTTCATTTCATTTGAAAGTCATGTGCTTTACTTTGCACTTTATTTTTGTATTTCAAAAGTTTTATTTTTTTTAATTGCAAAGTAAAAATTTAATCTCTGAGAGCACTGTTCTTTGACACACTGCTGGAGACGAGGCTCTGTGGAAACATGCAGAGAGAAATCTGAAACACATTACACTAGCGGCGGGGACTGTAACTCCTACACCTAGTTCTGTGAGGCTCTTTGGAACACCTATTTCACTACCAGAGGTGGTGCACAGAAAGAAAGGTGGGATATAAAAGGCCTAAAAAGTCATGTTTTTTGTTTGTTTGTTTGTTTTTAGTAGTGGGATAAGATCGGTGATAGCTTCAGTTTTAAACTAAATTACAAATTTGCCGGTGGTTTCAGTTTTAATTAATTTGACAAAATATACATAGCATTGTTCTGTGGCTACTGCAGGAGGAGCTGGCCTGTGATCAGTTCTAGGAGAGGCAGAATCTCTGATAAGGAACGGAGAGAGCAAGCAGAGGGAAGAGGCCATGGTTCCCTGAGTCTTCTGGCAGCTGTCTGCAGAGAAGCTCTGCTTTCTCTTGCTAAATAAGACAATAATTCTTAGGGGACACTGAGCTTCTGTAACGGGTGATGGGAAATTTTGAGTATGGTTTATTGTAATGTTGTTGCCGTTGTGTTGTCAGGTGCTGTCAAGTCAGGTCCCAAGCATAATGACAACAGAAGGAAACACTGTCGGGTCCTCCGCCAGTCTCACAATTCTCACTTTACCAGAGCCCGTGGTGCAACCACTCTGTCAGCCATCTCATTGAGGGCCTTCTCCTTTTCCACTGACCATCCACTTTACCAAGGATGATATCCTTCT
>NW_006921666.1:320455-333624 GCF_000298275.1 Orycteropus afer afer | reverse complement strand
TAGGTGTAGAATTCTTGCCTTCTACACAGTAGACTGGGAGCTCTGGTAGCATAGTGCCTAAGGCACTTGACTGCTAACCAGAAGGCTGGCAGTTCACACCCACCAGCCACTCCTCGGAAGGAAGGTTGGGCAATCTACTTCCGTAGTGATACCACCTCAGCAACCCAAGGAGGGGTCATTATGAGTCGGGTCCGACTTGACGGCACATAACAGCAATGCAGTAGGCCAGGTTTGATGTTGGCCACCATACAACTTGCTCAGCCACGAACCATCTATCAGCAGAGGCTTTATGTTGCTATGATGCTGAATGTCAAATGACAAATTTTAGCTTCTTGTCTAAGATGGACTAGGAAGAAAAGTTCTGGAGATCTTCTTCTGAAAATAACCCAATGAAAACCCTGTGGATCACAAAGGTTCAGTCCACAGCCCATCCTGGGAAGTGTGGAACAGATTTTTGTTGGATTTTGCATGGGGTCTCCATGAGTTGGCACCACATTGAAGGCAGTTAACAACAAAGGTAAATATAGCAGTCTCTAGAGATAGCATCTCAAAGAACCCAAATCAAACCCACTGCCATTGAGTCAATTCCAAGTCATAGAGATCTTATAGGACAGAATAAAACTGCCCCCATAGAATTTGCAAGCCTGTAAATCTGTTTGGAAGTGGCCACATCTTTCTCCTACAATATGGCTGGTGGGTTCAAACTACCAACCTTTCTGTTAACAGCTGAATACTTTAACCACTGTGCAACAGGACTCCTTGACCCCCAAAAAATGATTAAAAATATGGAGAGAAAGAGTCAGCAGGGAACAAAAATAGTGCAATTGTTATTAAAAATCCCCTCCAAGGGTACTCAACAACCCCTTAGTGAAATGCGATTGGTGACTAAAGGAATATCATACCAGTGTTACCTTAATTATAATTAAGTTTCATTTGGATTTGTATTAACTGCCTATGTTTTAAAATACTATGTATGTGTATGTGTCTATATACATATATATAATTTTTTAAAATTCATCTAATTTAAGTATCTTTTTCCAAAGTCCTAATAATCAAGAGTTGTAAGAAAAAGAAACCTTTGAATTTTGGTTAGTACAACTAACCAGTGGCTTATGATTTTGGTGCTCAGACAAGATCTACCTTGAGTTTCTATACTAAATGTGTATATTTATTCACTTATTCATTCCACAGATATTTTGGTGCACTTGATGTGTGTCAAGTACTGTTCTAGACTCTAGGAAGGTGGCAGCGACCAACCCAAATAGAAACATTTCTCTGTATAGTTATGCTAAACCAGGTTATATTTGCTTTTCCTTGCAAAATTCTGCAATCTCCTTAAGTTGCAACTATCTTAGAAACCTATCTCCATGCATTGAATTAATTAGATATCCAACAAAGATTTCAAGTCAGGGTGAAGTAATATTCTTCTTCAGTTTCTTCATAGTTTGAGTGAGAACTGTATCAGAAGTATGAACAAAGACTTTCTACCCTCTATGAGTAGGGAATTATCTAACACCCAAGAAATAATTAGGCTAATTAGTTCCTTCTGCTCTGGCTGCATAATTGTTTTGTGAGCTCAGAGTGAAAACCAAAAAGCCAGAAGATGAAACAGAGGAATGCATACTAGACACTCCCAAGCCAATCTCACAAATGTCTTTGTATTTTTAATTATTTTATTTTATTTTTTAATTATTGCTTTTTAAACTCAAATCAGCAAAGACAAACATGTAAGGGACAAACGTCAAATAGACAAATGTTGGCTGATAAAAAATCAGATTTTTATAATAAAATTTTTTTCCACTTATTAACACATCCACAATTTCATCAAATAAAATATTTCTATCATTATAACATAACCCAAATTCTCTAAATGGAAGACAATGTCCTTTCAAAGAATAAATCTTAATTACACATAATTGGAGTGCCATTTGCTTCAGCACATAATGGGAATGGGAATCTCCTTCAAGTTTTTGTTTTCTCTAACTGCTGGTTTTAAACTTGAGGCAATATAAGGAGTACATGTATGTTAACAAGTTTTGTTTGTATAATATATGTGTGTTGTGTCCAGCTCTGGAATGACATGGGTTTCTCTTGAAATGAAATTTCTGTGTACCGAAATTTATCTCATAGAAATGTTACTGAGCCATAAGTAATTCCTTACAAACACTGTAAAATAAACAGATTTAGTTGCATGTATAAGCTAAAACCAAATTGTTGTTGTTGTTGTCAGGTTTCTTAGAGTTGGTGCCAACTCATAGTACCCCTATGTACAAGAGTATGAAGGATTGCCCTCTCCTGACCAACTGTGCAGCCATTGCTATGATTGAGCCTGTTGTTGCAACCACTTTGTCAATCCATGTCATTGAGGGTCTTTCTTTTTTCTGCTGATGTTCTAGTTACCAAACCTGATATTCTTCTCCAGGGACTCGTCCCTACTGATAACATGGCCACACTGCAAAAGGCAAAGTCTTGCCATACTGACTTATAAGGAGCATTCTGGTTATACTTCATCCAAGACAGATTTGTTTCTTCTCTTGGAAGTCCATGTATAAAACCAAACCAAGCCAAAGTCTCTGCAATCAAGTCCAAACTCACAGCCATTGAGTCGATTCTGACTCATAGGTTTTCCAAGGTGGTAAATCTTTACAGAAGTAGATTGACCCATCTTCCTTCAATGAGGCAAGCTTCTGGTTAGCATTCAAATGCCTTAGGCACTACACCACCAGAGCTCCTTATCCATGGTATATAGATTCCATGGTACATACTTTCAATATTCTTCTCCAACACCATAATTCAAATGCACCAATTCTTCTTTATCTTCCTTAATCATTGTCCAGCTTATTTCAAAAAAAAAAGAAAAGAAAATCTCACCACCATTAAGTTGGTTCCAACTTGTAGCAACCCGTCCTTGGGTTTCCAAGGCAGTATATCTACAGAAGTAGATCACCCAGCCTTCCTTCCAAGGAATGGTTGGTGGGTTTGAACAACCAGCCTTCTGGTTATCAGTCAAATGCCTTAGGCACTATGCCACCAAAATTCCTCATACGAGGTGATTAAAAATATCATGGCTTGGTTTAGGTGCACCCTAGTCTTCAGAGTAATACCTTTGCTTTTTTGTCAGTTTGGCATACTGTGGTGGCTTGTATGTTGCTATGATGCTGGAAGCTATGCCACCAGTATTTCAACTACCAGCAGGGTCACCAATAGTGGACAGATTCTAGTGTGGTTTCCAGACTAAAACAGACTAGGAAGAAGGACAAGGCAATTTCCTTCTGAAAAAAATGGCCTCTGAAAACTTTATGAATAGTAGTGGAACACTGTCTGATATAGTGCTGGAAGTTGAGCCCCTCGGGTTGGAAGGCACTCAGAATACAAGTGGGAAAGAGCTGCCTCCTCAGAGTAGAGTCAGCCTTAGTGACTGGATGGTATAAAGCTTTTGGGACATTCATTAGCTGATGTGGCACTACTCAAAATGAGAAGAAACAGCTGCAAATATCCATTAATAATTGAAATATTGAATGTACAAAGTATGAATCTGGGAAAGTTGGAGAGTAAAAACTTAAATGGAATGTTTATAGATCAATATCCTAGGCATCAGTGAGCTGAAATGGACTAGTATTGCCATTTAGAATTAGACCATCATATGATCAACTATGCCACGAATAAGAAATTGAAGAGAAATGGTGTCACATTCACCATCACAAAGAACATTTCAAGATCTACCCAGAAGTACAACGTTGTCAATGATAGGATAATATTCATAGGAATACAAAGGAAGACCAGTTAATATGACCATTATTTAAATTTACACACCAACCACTAAAGCCCAGGATGAAGAATTGAAGAGTTTCACCAACTTCTGCAGTCTGAAAGTGATCAAACATGCAATCAAAATGTATTGATAATTACTGGTGATTGGAATGTGAAAGTTGGAAACAAAAAAGGATTGGTAGTTGGAAAATGAAGCTCTGGTAGCATAGTGTCTAAGGCACTTGACTGCTAACCAGAAGGCTAGAGGTTCAAACCCACCAGCGACTCCTCAGAAGGAAGGTTGGGCAATCTACTTCCATAGTGATACTGCCTTGGCAAACCAAGGAGGGGTCACTATGAGTAGGGTCCAACTCAATGGCAGATAACAACAACAACAACAACAACAAGTTGGAAAATATGGCCTTGGTGATAGAAACAATGTCAGAGATCACATGATATAATTTTGCAAGACCAACAACTTATTCATTACAAATACTTCTTGTCAAAAACGTAAATAGTGACTCATCAGATGAATAGACCTCACACAGGAATCAAAAAAACAATAAGCAAATAGAAAAATGGAACTCTTATCTCTGATATCATATCAATAAATAATTAATCATCAGCACATTAGCTGCTCTAATCTCTGTACTATTTATCAGACATGTTTCAGCAATGTATATTACAGTGTACTTAGTTTGAAATTCAGTCTCCTTCTCTCTTATTCATATTATTTCCTCTACCTGTTATCTAACTATCATTGTTATTGTTAGCTGACACATAGCACCCCCAAGTCATCACAACCTCATGCACAACTAAACAAAATGCCCCTTTCCTGCACCATGCCCATGGTCCAGTTGGGAATCAAACTGTTGTAACCCATATGGTTTCCAATGGCTGATTTTCAGAAGTAAATGGCTAGACCTATGCAACATCATACCATCACATAAGCCTCCATTAATGGATGGTGGCCATATATGAGTTGCACTGGTTGGGGATCAAATGCAGTTCTTCAGCATGGAAGGTAAGAATTCTGCCACTGAACCACCACTGCCCTCATCACCTAACTGTTGTTGTTAGGTGCCATTGAGTTGGCTCCCACTCATAGCAACCCTATGTATAACAGAACAAGACACTGTCTGGTTCTGCCCAAGCCTCACAACCCTTGCTATACCTGAGCCAATCATTGTACTCACTGTGTCAATCCATCTCATTGAGAGTCTTCCTCATTTTTGCTGACCTTCCACTTTAGCAAGAATGACGTCCTTCTCCAGGGAATGGTCCTTTCTGACTACAAGACCAAAGTAAGTGAAACGAAGTTTGGCCGATCTCACTTTCAAGGAGCATTCTGATTGCACTTCCTCCATGATAGATTTGTTTGTTCTCCTGGCAGTGCACGATACTTTCAGTATTCTTTGCCAACACCACAACTCAAAAGTATCAGCTCTTCTTCTATAAGGAATAAGTTTTCCTTATTCATTGTTCAGCTTTCACATGCCTATGAGGCAATTGAAAATACCATGGCTTGTGTTAGGCACACCCTAGTGTTCAAAGAAATTGATCTGTCTGAAGGGACTGATGTCTTTTGCTCAAATATCGAACTTATTTGACAGAAACTCTCCTACAGCTCCATATCTTTCTGGCCATCAAAAGCAAACTACAAGTAACATCAAATGGAGTCCAGTCTCTATGGCCACTTCAAATTGTAAAAGTCTAGGGCAAAGTACCAGAAGGGGGAGGCAACTCCATTTTCATCTAGAATCTTGACAACTGGCTTAGCTATGGAGGATCTGATGCAAGGATCTTCTCAGATTGATGAGATCAATTAGACTCAGAAAGGCAATTCAAAATTTTACCAAAGAGAAACAGTTCTTCCTGGTGGTAAAATCAAATTGAGAATTCAACAGATTATTTAATGAGAATCTAATATGTACAAAGCACTATCAATACTACAAAGACATCATCGTGACTTTTGAGGCTACAATCAAGTATGGTGTTTTGCTGGGTAATAGAGAATAAATTTAGAATCATACTGTTGGTGCTTCAGGATACAAACAGCTACTGTTTAAGTACCTATTATCTAGTATCTGGTATCTCATTTAAGCCTCCCAACAGTCCTACAAATTAGTTATCATTACTTCCTTCTCACAGATGAGGAAACTGAACTTCAGGAAGATGAAATAACTTTCCCCAAATCACTCAACTAGTAACAGGCTGTTCTGGTTACCTAGTGCCACTCTGACAACAATATAGACCACAAATGAGATGGCCTTAACAAACAGGAGTTTATTCTTACAATATGGAGGCTTCAAGTCCAAGTTCAAGGTGTCAGGCTCTAGGGGCTAGGTTAAAGCCCTTCAACCTTGGGGTCCGACTCTGCCTCCTGCTCCTGGTCCACTGGAGCCAGAAGTGTTTCTTCACTCAGGCAGCTACTGGCTGCTGAGGTTAACAAGCCCAAGGTCAACAAATAAAATGGCACAGTCCTGATGTCACCAAACCACATGGCAGGCCATTGATTTAAGTCCATTGTAAGATCCAAGGTCAGCAGAGCATGGCAGGCTGCTGAACAATGACACAGCTGATGCAGGATCCAAGCATGCCATAAGCTAGTGACTATCCCCAAGGTTTCTCCTTATATTCAGGAAGCAGACCACATCCCAAAGGCAGCTACCCAGCTGTTTGTGGTAGATCCCTCCATGGGTGTTGATTGCCAGTATCATTGTGGGGAATAACTACCACCAGCTGCCCAGCCACTCAACCAAGTCCAGCCAAGCTGACATACATACATAACCACTACACAGGCTATGCTTGGATTTGAACCCAGATCTCTCTGATGTCAATGTTCATGCAATTTTTACTACATGCATTGCCACCTTGAATGCCAGAGTAAAAAGTTTTTGTTAAAACTTAGGCAATTAAGAAGGACCTGTGGTGGCATAGTGACTAAGGCACTTGACCAAAAGGTTACCAATTTGAACCACCAGCCACTCTGCAGAAGGAAGACTAGGCAATCTACTTCTATAAAGATTTATTACCTCAGAAACCCCAAGGGGGTCGCTATGGGTCAGAATCAACTCGATGGCAGTGAGTTTGTTTTTTTTGTTTGTTTAGGCAATTAGGAGTCACTGAAAATTATTTATCAGGACACTGAAAGACTAGAGTTGGGTTCTGAAAAATCAATTTGACGCTAATTATAAAATGGATTAGAAAGCAGGGACAGGTAAGAGAAACAATTAAAAGCATGATTTTAATAGTCTAGACTGAAGGAAATGATAATCTGATCTAGAATGGTGACAAAAGAATTGAAAGAATGGGATAGATACAGGAGACATTGTAAGCTTATTAGATGTGTTAAATGTCTAGCTATGGAAGAAACCAAACTGAAACAAGAAGAGTCACTGCTGGATAAACTGAATACCTCTGTGACAGATGTCCTGGAAGGATAGGCTGACACTATGCTTGATCCCAATAAAGTGAGGTCCTCTTCAACTGCAAAGTTTCATAATTTTAATAGAGTCTAAATAGGGTCTATTGTAGCAGAAAACTGCAGAGATGGATACCATGGTCATCTCAGTGCTGGTTTACCTGAGTTCAGGGTCAAGCTCTGCAAAATATTCAAAGAAGAATAATTTGTCAAAAATGCTCATTTTTCCCAATTTAGCATATGTGATCAATGGTTGCCTAGGCACAAAAGGGTTTAGCTTATGAGGTGACAAGGTGTTCTGGGCCATTATCTATCGAAGCTCAGCCCCCAAACTGGTAAGAACATTGTCAAACATTTTAAAATACATTCATTGATTTCATTTTTTTTTTCAAGGAGGGAAGAAGTGAAGCTGAATTTCAAATTTCCATTTTTCAAGACAATATGCATTCAGAAAGCTTTATAGAAAGTCATTTTAGGTAGCACTTATCTCTTTTAAAATTTATAGGGCTTGCTAGCTCCAAGAATCTCTCTGGCCACCTAGGATTTATTCCACATGTTGTTACAAGTGGCAATATATAAAAGATGATATCTAATATTCAAAATGCTTGTAATAGCAAAGTCCTTCCTGCCAATTTTAATAGCAGAAAAATGATTGCACACATCTAGTAAATCTGCTGGCTTTCAACAGCTGGAATCAGACCAGATTCACCTTCTGTCTGTTGCAAGAAGCCAGAACTCTTAAGAGTTGAGAAAAAAAATAAATAAATAAAAATAGTACTGGTATTAACTCTGACCTTCTGATCTTCTGTTACCCCCATTAGACTCAACTCATGAAGTCCAACTTCTCTGTCATTCTGAAAGGGGACAGATGGACTACAGGACACATGGGAAATGTATCTGGGGCCTCATAAAATCATGGAGATGAAATTGCAAAGAGGTAGAAATGCGGTAAATGTCTCTTTTCCTTCTTATACCCATGGAAAAGAAATCAGGCTTCACCAAAAGGAGTATGTACAGGACTGAGAAAAGATAGGGGATGGACTTTCAGGGTGCTAGGATGGAAACCAGGTAATCTAGAATGGAGTACAGAACTGGTAAACACCAAAGTGAGAAGAGGAGGAACAAATAAAAAGAGTCATTTTCCAAGGAAGAACCCAGTCCTATGGTGTGATGGTTACCATCATCACTAAATAAGGCACTGAGGAAATCAAGGAAAAGTGGAGATCTTGGTAGAAACACAGTAAACTTCATGATGAGGTTTCTTGATTCACATCCTGATGAAGCTAGTAATTAACCTGAACAAGTCATTTAAATCCCATAGTCCTTAGTCTCCTCATCTCTAAAGATGCATATATTCCAGTTCTTCAGATCTTTGTGCTATTAGATTTAACTTCTATGCATTTCTAATATAATCTTAGAGAGCTGGAAGAGATTTTGAACTCTTAAGTCCAACTTCTATTTCCATGATCAAAACAGGACAAGAAAAGAGTGTGGGATTTTAAGATGGTAAGATTTTCTTACTTATTTTGATGTCTAGAATATCTCAATAAATGAAAATTAATAAGAAAATGTATCAATTGTATACTTAAATTATCTTTGAAATTTATTTGAACATATTATAAACTTGAATAAGAATTACAGATGTGTCTGGATTTTGGAAAAAATGAATGTGGAAAACTCAAACTTATAAAAGCAAAGAAATGAAAGGGCAATTTCTTTATAAAGAATTTTATCTTAGGAATCTTCTGCATGAAAGTGTCCATCCTTGGGGCATTTAAAATATTTAAAAAGTGAATTTTGTAAATCAAAACCAAATTCCAATAGGAAATTTTTGTGTAAAGCTAAATGTCCTCAACAAAATATATTTAGATAGCTATTCTAGAGTTTGAAATGTGTTTCAGGGTCAAGTTCTGAATTATAAACACTTATCAGCATTCGATTAAAAATATTTTATTAAAGATCTAATCTTACTAGGAGTAAAAGTCAAATTCCCTAGTATGACTCAAGGCCCTACAAGATCTCTCTTCAAGCTCCCCACTCAGTTCATCATCTGTCACTATCCACCTCTACCTCACAACAATCCCATTGTTCATTTCTGTCCAATCTTACTGATCACCTGGTTTTCCTTGTGCAGCACCAGGAGCATTCCCACAATAACATCTTGGCACTTCCTTTTCCCCCTGCCCAGTGTGCTCTTCTGTCTCCAGTCATCCAAACGGATTCCTCTTTCCACTTCAATGAAGTTTCCTTTGGTGACTCTGTTTAAAATTGCAAAACACTTTTACAATTTTATGTTTTTCCCTTAACACATATCACTAGCTTGTTATTGTTGTAAGATATCATGGTGTCCGTCCCTACTCATGGTGACCATATGAATGAAACACTGTCTGGTCCTGTGTCATCCTCACTATCATTGCTGTATTTGAGCCCATTGTTGCCACCACCTGTCAATCCATCTCATTAAGGGTCTTCCTCTTTTTCATTGACCCTCTACTTTACCCAGCATGATGTTCTTCTCTAAGTATTACTGGTCCCTCCTGATAACATGTCCAAAGTATATCACTAGAAAACATACTGAAAATTTTACTTGTGTATGTTGTTTATTGTAAATTCCAAGAAATCATATATTTTGTTTTATTACTATACCTTTGGCACCTGGAGCAGTCCCTGACATACAAAAGGTAATATTTGCTTAATGAATGAATAATCAGTAATATATGGCATCATGGCCCTTTTTATTACTTTTTTTTAATAATAAAGTGATGGATAAAATATCACCATTCATTTTACAAACTGTCAACAAGAAGAGATAGTTCATGAGTGTACTCATTTGAAGGGGCTGTTGTGAATCACATGATTAGAAAACAATTGTTTGTGAGGTCCTCTAATGTTTTATGGATTACATATCTGCAGTCTCATTACAAAAGCAGTTCAAAACAGATTCTATAAATTTTATTTCGACAAATTGAATGACTACAGATACTTGTAACTGGACAAATTTTTTAATCAGTATGAATATGAGAATTTGACAAGTTGAATTAGTCTTAAGAATTCTGGGTGGAGTTTCAAATGAAGATACATCTCAAATTGAGTTAGAAATTTCAAGAGTTCTGGACTTCATATTTAATCCTGTAAAAATTTCAGGACATTGTGCATGTGGTAGTTAAGGTTGTGTGTCAACTTGGCTGGCTCATGGTTTTGAGTGGCTGGGCAGCTGGATATAGTTATTCCCCATGATGAGATTAGATGTGATGTGATCAACCCCAACAGGGTTGTGAGACAGTGGAAGGGAGCTGCCTTCAGGGTGTGGCCTGCTTCCAGTGTATGTAGAGAAACTTTGGGTTAGTCTCCAGCTTTTGTACATCTGGATCCTGCATTTGGTTGTCTCCATCTCAGTGGCCTGCCATGTTGCCTGTTGATCTTGAGACTGTGCCATTTTACCTACCACCCTTAAGTTTGTCAGCCTCAGCAGCCAGCAGTTGCCTGAGCAAGGAGACACTTCTAGCTTCAATGGGTGGAATAAGAGGGAGAGCTGAAGCCCAAGGTGAAGGGACTTCACAGTCCCTAGAGCCAACATGCTGAATTTGGACTTTTAGCCTCCTAAACTGTAGGAGCTCTGGTAGCATAGTGGCTAAGGCACTTGACTGCTAACCAGAAGGCTGGCGGTTCAAACCCACCAGCCACTCCTATGGAAGGAAGGTTGGGCAATCCTACTTCCATAGTGATACTGCCTCGGAAACCCAAGGAGGGGTCGCTATGAGTCGGGGCCGACTCGACGGCAAACAACAACAACAAACTGTAGGAGAATAAATTCCTTTTTGTTAAAGCTATCTACTTGTGGTATGTCTGTTATAGTAGCACTACAAAACCAAAACAGAAGCTTATCAAAGCATGGTTTCATGGTCTTTTCAAGCTTTTCTCTTGGAACTTAGCAACACACATAGGGCATCTTGATCAACTGCATCTAGAGGTTTGCTTCCATCAAAGGTAGCTGCAAAAGTTTAAAGTTTGGTTCAAACTTATCAAAGCCTGAGAATTTCTTCTGAAATTATGTCTTCATTTCCACCCTATAGCAGAGATTCCACTGAACTCATTAGAAATTCAATGGAAAATAAGGGTGGTTTTGAGATGTCAATTTCCTTTATCCAGTTTGAAAATAGATGCAAGTACTTCCTGGAACAAATGCATAATGCTGTTGGTCTCCCTTCCTTCATTATTATAAGTTTATTATATTCAGTTGCCTTCAATGTCAATCAGAATGTGCCCAATGTAGAATAACAATTCTAAGAATTCTTTAATTTAAATGGTTGGTTTGGTTATGGAACGAAGGTATTTATCAAGCTGCTTCTTCATAAAAAGCAAATGTTGATATTCTGCTTTGTCATCTTCTAAAAGCCCACAACTGATGATTGTTAAGAGTTTGATGTCAAGAAAGCTTACTATTTTGACCTCTCCCTTTCGTGCATGTTGTAATTAAAATAACTGCAAAATTTAGCACACCTTTCTGAAGAGTGCTGCAAAGGCAGCTACTAAACCTACTGATTTTCTTTTTGCCTTACACATTTGTAACTTTCCTTTTTCCCTTTTCTTTGGCCAATGGATTGAATTTTTCTATGCTTAGGCTAAACATCTCAAATTCCTTACTGGTGGGTGGTTAGACCACACTGGTTCATGAATACCAGTCAGTTTGATAAAATCCTTTTTTTTTTTTTTTTGCTAAATTTTCAAGTAGAATACACCCTGGGCAAAGGTAAGTTGAATTGGAATGAGCCCTGGCCTATGAGTCCAATGACCCACAGTCCAGTCTTATATTGACAATTGCTAATTCTAGGCATATGGGCAGGTCATTTAACCTCATTGAGCCTCAATTTCCTCTTCTTTGTAATAGAGGTAAAGAAATATATATTGTTTGTTCCTTATTTCACCATCAGAGGGTTATTTGAGGATTAAATAAAGCAATGTTGTTAAATTACTGCATAAATTAAATGATATTATTAAATGTGATTAATTAGTTATACAAGCAGTGCCCAGGTTATGAATGGGATTCAATCCTGAAACTGTCCTTAAGTTGAATTTTTAGGTAAGTTGGAACATGTACATAGGGTTCTTATTTAGTGTCAGTTAGTCAAATGTTTATCTTAATATACAGCATATATTTTACCTTTCCATGCATATAAAAAGGAGCTTTGGTGGCATAGTGGGTAAGATGTTTGGATGCTAACCAGAAGGTTGGAAGTTCAAACCCACAAGATGCTCTGCAGGAGAAAAATGAGGTGATCTACTTCAGTAAAGACTTACAGTCTTGGAAACCCCATGGCGGTTACTGAGTCAGAATCGACTCGATGGCAGTGGGTTGAGTTGGGTTTTGATTTTATGCATATAACAACACTTAAACACATCCAAATACATTACAATGTCTTAAACATAATACAATACATAATAATACAGTAAGTACATAAGTCATTGGGTTAAGAATACCTGACTTATGGACATTGTTTCTACTTTCTTTTCAATCGTGTTTTCCTTTTCTTTGAAACATTACCAGCCCTTGAATCAGATTGATGCTTTGGAAGCATGGTTAGAAGGGTGAATGAGTAAAATTTAAGCCAAATACAGTTACACACTCAACACAGTGTTAATGGCAGTGGGATCCAATTTAATCATTCTTCCAGCTAACAAACTTCTGAAGCTGCATAATATTTTCATAAGTGTCACAAAGTGGTGTATACATGTTATTATGAACCATTGTGTTTAACTCAAACTTTTAATAAAATAGGCCTTATGGCAGTCCTTTCCTAAGTACTAGTTGTCTGTAAATTGAACATTCTTAACTCAGGGACTTACTATATTATTCCAATTATTGGTAGCTGAAGTTTAATCCATGTCTCATTCCTGGCTGGTAGCCAAAGAAAACCTTACCCTCATAACCATGGTCCTCCACCTTGATTGGAAGCACCCCCACAGATCTCTCATTCTGTAATACACACATCCAAAC
>NW_006921666.1:308744-320355 GCF_000298275.1 Orycteropus afer afer | reverse complement strand
ATGATATGCCAATTGGCTTGATGTCTCCTGAGACCATGGTCCTAAGACCACAGGTCCAACAACTTGAAGACAGCACTTCTGGCTATCATGTTTTTTTTTTTTTTTTTCCCCAGGCAGGTTTAAAATCTGCATTTTAATGTGTATTTTAATGCCTTACCTCAAAGGTCATAGGGTCTTTCTATGGCTGTTTCCTCCAGGGACACCATCCTACCGCTTTCCTCCTGCCCATTTTAGTCAATGTCTATTCTGCCCTGATTACTGAGGGAGAAGCCTTCACTTATCTCCCTGATTAGATTCATTCCTTCCACTGTAATTCCATATAGCATCCTGCTTCTTCCTTCATACCATTTACCAGAGTTGTGATCTGACATTTATTTGCATCATTTTTTAAATGTCTGTCTCCCCAACTTCACTCCAAGCTTCAAGAAAGCATAGGTTGTCTTATGCTTTACTTCTTCTCTTTATGCCTCCAAACAAAACAAAACCCATTGTTGTCGCATTAATTCTGTCTTATAGCAATCCTATAGGACAAAGTAGAATTGCTCCAGAGTGTTTAAAGGCTGTAAATCTTTCTCGAAGCAGACTACCACATCTTGGTCCCATAGAGAAGCTGCTGGATATGACCTTTCAGTCAGCAGCCAAGCCCTTAACCACTGTGCCATCAGGGCTCCTTCTTCATGTCCCAGGGCCTAGAATATAGTGGTGCTCAAAAATATTAAATAAATTGTCAGGTCCATTAAAAAAAAATCACTTTTTTTTTTTAATCAGGAAAATTTCCCTTTTGAATTGCATCTTGAAAGTGATCAAGTATAGTCAGTGGGGGTTCTTAACTGCAAGCAACACTCATTCTGGTATTTCAAGTAAGAGAAGATTTATTTGAAGGAATTCTGGGGTAGAAGGTAGCAGAAACTCACCAATAAATCAACTGGCTGCTGAGAGATCATGCTTGAAAACTGTAGAAAATACTAGACCTACAGATGTTTGAGACCAGAAAAAAAGAAGCACGACTATCTCATTGGAAAGAAAAGCTGGCCCAGATGCCCCTGCTGCTGCCTTTTGTACTATTGCATCTCCTGTCGTTATCACTACCGTCCCTACCCCTGTTCATGAAGTGACTCTGGTTCCAATACTACCACGTATCTTGTGTCACAAAGAGTCAAAGTTCTGCTCAGCTAAACTTAAGTCATATGCCACACGTGGATAAAAGCAGGCAGGTGGCAGAAATTACAACCCAACCCAGATTATTTACATTTAGGAGAAGAAATACTATAAGAGAATGGAAAGGATGGATGTAGAATATATATTAAAAAAATACTGATTAATATCAGCTATAGGCAAGTAAGCAGTCAACATCATTCAGCTTTTTCCATTCAATGGGAAGAAATCTGAAAGTGGCAAAAAGATAAGAAGAGGATATTCAGGTTCCATCCCATGGTACTGTTGATAGTCAATTCCAACTCACAGGCCCACTGCGTACAACAGAACTGCCTGGTTCTGTCTCATCCTCACAATCGTTGCTATGTATGATCCCTCTGTTGTGTGCAGCCACTGTGTCAGTCCATCTTGTTGAGGGCCTTCCTCTTGTTCAGGGACCATCTACCTTACCAAAGTCAAAAGCCCCAAGTTACAGCAGCAAACAAACCACTAGCTCTCCTCATGTTACTCCTTTTAGTGCATTCAGATTCTAGTGGGTATTCAGAGCAGAATAATTAGAACACAGTCGGGAAGCCACATTCATATACTCAATATACTGCCCAAGAGAAACCAGTGACTTACTAATAGATCCTGCTCCATGCCATAGCTTCTGGAATTCACTGATTGCTCCGTTTCACTGCTCCCCACTTCCATATTCTATCTGCTTTATTATTTTTCTTTTTGTAAGCACCTCTACTGTCATTTCTCCTTTCTTGGCTGTCTCTTTTAATCTATGATGTCCTTCCTACTCATATGTTTAAGCTACTTAAAAGTTTAAATCAGTTGATCAATTAATATCAAATGTTATGCCAGTTCTTCTTCCCAACACCTGATGAGTCTTTTCTGTGGAAGAATCCAATTAGTATAACACCCGGCCCCTGTTTCTTAACTTGTTCTTCCCAAGAGGGAAAACCAAAACCAAACTCATGGCCATCAAGTGGGTTCTGACACACAGCAACCTTTGTTGGGTTTCCAAGGGTGTAAATCTTTATGAAAGCACACTGCCTCCTCTTTCTTTCTCAGAGAAGTTGGTGGGTTCAAACTGCCAACCTTTTGGTTGGCTGTCAAATGCCTTAACCACTACACCACCAGAGCTCCTTAGATAAGAGGGAAATGGGGACTTAACTGAAGAATGAATGGGCCCAGCATAACTCAGCCCCACACCTCTTCTTGAGAGTATGCCACTCTCTGCTTCCCCAGCCCTTTTCTCCTTATTGCTGTCCTCTGCTACTCTACCACTCAGGGTATTCCCTTTTGGTCAGGCCCAGTGCTATAATAGACTGGGTGTATAAGCCTGCCATACAGGGAGCTCTGGTAGCATAGTGCCTAAGGCACTTGACTGCTAACCAGAAGGCTGGCAGTTCAAACCTACCAGCCACTCTTCAGACAGAAGGTTGGGCAATCTACTTCTGTAGTGATATTGCCTCGGAAACCCAAGGAGGGGTCGCTGAGTCGGGTCTGACTTGACTGCACATAACAACAAAAACAACTAGACTCTGTCTTGAACATGGGTCCGTCAGTTTTACCACTCCTTTGTTTCACATCTAGTTGTTCAAAGCCTAAGCAGAGACCTGAAAGCAAATCCCTTGACATCAAGTTGATTCCAACTCATAGTGACCCTACAGGACAGAGTACAATTGCCCCATGGTGTTTCCAAGCCTGTAAATGTCTACAGAAGGAAACTGCCTCATCTTTCTCCCACAGAGGAGCTGGTGAGTCCAAACCACCAACCTTTTGGTTAGCAGCCTAATGCTTTAACCACTACACCACCAGATCTCCTAAGCAGGGAAGGCAGTAGCCTTTTGAAACACCAAACACTTTTTAACTAATTGTAATTCACAACATTTGTATCTCTCTTTGCCTGTATCTGAACCCTGGTGGCAAAGTGGTTAAGCAATCAACTGCTAACCAAAAGGTAAGAAGTTCCAACCCACCAGATACTCCTAGAGAGAAAGATGTGGCACTCTGTTTTTGTAAACATTTACAGCCTTGGAGACCCGATCGGGAGGTTCTACTCTGTCTTATAGGGTCACTAAGAATCAAAACTGGCAATGGGTGGGTGGGTTACCTGTATCTGTGAATCAAGTGAAATCTAGTGGAAACTGAGGAGAAGAAATGAAGTACCTGGTTCTGATCAGAACCAAGGGCTCTTTTCCAAGGTTGGTAGATGTAGTGCATTCCTTTCATGTAGAATTTTCTTGTCAAGCATCAGTCCTGATGAAATCAAAAGAAGAGAGTTTAAAATGAGAACATCTGGTTGGTGGACTCCACAAAGGTTAAAGAACTGGTGCTTGTCCCAGTATGCCATCACCGATGTTATTAGAAATGTTTATTATCTTGTTTTCTCTAGGATGCACTGCAAACAGGCACCAGGTGCTCCAGTCCTCTTCTGTTGCACAATTAGTAGCAAACCATGCATTGAGTACAATTGCTTGGCCCAGAGTGATTTGGCTTTCCAGGCTGAAGAGGCTGGGAGCAAGCTGGCGCTTCCCTCACCACTCACATCCCAGCTGGCTAGTAGTCAGACCCCATCCCAGGCTCATCAATGTGTGTCCAGCTTTCCCGGGCTCACAGAAGCTTTGGGGGTGGGGAGAGAAGAGAGGAATACTTGAGATTGATTGTTTTCAGACACAGATCAGTTTACTGATTGTCTATAAAGAGTAGGGACAATGCATCCTGGGTTTCATTTGTGGCAGCCTTTTATACCAATAAGAACAATTGTTCAAAATAACACTGCAGAGGAGGTTCATTATTCCAAAATTTTAAATAGGAAAAACTGTTTATGTGGAAAGAATGAATCAAATCCTTGGGCTCAGAGTGGTGCCGGCCATTCATCTACATGATCTTTTTAATATGTAAATCTAATTATGTTGTGCTATTTAAAATCCTCAGTGGCTTCCCATTGCACTTAGAATTTGTCCAAACTCTTTACACATCATCTTCATTTCTGCTTCAGGAGCATGGCTCTGCCTGTTCGCTCTACTTTGAATATTTGTTTACTTCTCTGCAAACCTCCTCTTAGTATTTGGTTCTCAGCTCAAATGTGATATTCTCAAGAGATCTTTCCTAACTATTTCATTTAAACAGACACGATGTTCTGGATCCTGGGTTCTGATTAGTAGAACATGTGCATAAAGAAAGAGTAGCCAAATAAGAATCAAAATATCAACTTTACAGTGGGCCAGATCTGTTCCCAATAATCCTAAATATCTATGGCTGTTTCCTAACAACTAGATTGAAACAGAACAGGGATCAGAAGTAAAAGGAGAGCCAGGGAGTAGGGTGCCTGTGTCTGAGAACTTTCCAGTCTAAGAGACCAAAACAGAAACATCCCTATGCCTGAGCACTACCATTACTAGGGAAATGTGGTCCACTGGAGCTGAAATTCTAACCACCTACATTTGTAACTCTTGATCCTCAGTGAATAGACAGGAAGGAATGGAAAATGAGCCCAAGTGTTCATTCCGAACCATTTCCCAGCTATTGTGGAAGTCAGTAGCAGTTCTTCCCTGTATAGAAATTCAAGAAAGGAGAATATGGACCCCTTTATTAATTAACATCTCCTACATTGGTTTTCAAAGAGAGAAGAATTAGCATGAAGAGATAACAGTGCAAACCAGTTTAGAATATTTTAAAACTTGACTCCAAACTGATACATAAAGCAGTTGCCATCGTGTTGACTCCTACTCATGGAAACTCCATGGGTCAGAGTAGAACTGTACTCTACAGGTTAGAAGTAGATTTCTAGACCTTTCTTCAAAGGTGCCTCTGAGGGGATGGAACTGTCAACCTTTCAAACAGCAGTCAACTATATTAATTGTTTGAACCGCCTAGGGACTCCAGATAAATAGATGGATTTATATATTCAACATTATACTCTAAAGACCATTAATAGTTCCATGAATACAGTGGTGAATGAGGTAGACTTTATCCTTATCCAGAGTGTATAGTCAGTAGAATAATGTACTATATTATGATTGCATTTTCCGTTGTGTTAGTGCCATTATAAGGAAGTCTAGACAAGAGAGCATATAACCTAGTTGTGCATGAGCAAGGGGAGTATATTGGGTTGACCAGTATCCACACAAATTTCATGTCCACTAGGAACCTGTGAATATGACATTATTTGGTCTTTGCAGATGTAATCAAGTTGGAATGCAGTCATATTGGGTTAAGGTGGGCCCTAGTCCAATGACTGGTGTCCTTTTCTTCTTCTTCTTCTTTTCTGGTGTCCTTTTAAGAAGAAGGAAATTCAGACACAGACACACAGAGAGAACATAGCCATGTGAAGACAGAGACAGACATTGAAATTATGTTGCTATAAACCATGGAACACCAAGGATTACCAGCCATCACCAGTAACTAGAGGAGGTAAAGGAGGATTCTTCTCTAGATCTTTCAGAAGGAGAATGGCCTTCACAACATCTTGATTTTAGACTTCTAGTCTCCAGTGCCTGCAAAGGTCATCATACTTGGTAAAGGAGAAAAAAAAGAAAAGAAAGAAAGAAAACCAAACTCACTGCCTTTGAGTTGTTTCTGACCCATAGTGACCCCTCCTTAGGTTTCCGAGGCGGTATCTGTATGGAAGTAGATCACCCAATCTTCCTTCTGAGAAGTGGCTGGTGGGTTTGAACTCCCAGCCTTCTGGTTAGCACTCAAATCCCTTAGGCACAATGCCACCAAAGGTCCTTTGGTAAAGGAGAGGGCTAGCAAAAACAAGAGGAAGGCCTTCAGTGGGATGGATTGACACAGTTGTGCAACAATGGGAGCGAATGTAAGAGCTATTATGAGGATGGCTCAGGAGTGGGTAGTATTTTGTTCTGTTTTACACAGGGTTAGTATGAGTAGAAACTGGCTTGATGGGCCCTAACAACAATGATAGCAACAACACAGCAACAACAACGACAACACTAAAGGCTTGAACACTGAATTTCTCTCAAAGGTGATTGGTGTTCCTCAAGCTACTTCTTAGTTAGAAACTAAAGACAAGTGGTAATTACCAGATCAGGACAGAAAAAAAAACATGGAAGCCACCAAAAATCTCTGAAGCTAAAAGATTGGGTTGCTATGTACAAAAGAAGCACTCCCTTGGGCACTCTTGAGGAATAACTAGAGGCTATCTTGAGGGGTGCTTAGTTCCTGTTGAAATAAATAGTAGGCTTAGTGTCTTGTAATTTGGGTGTCAAGGGAAATGTGACATCTTTCTCTAGTTAAAAGCTGGTTTGGACTGGACTTAGCAGTTACAAAGACTGGCAATAATAACAGTAATAATACATAATATTCTCAAGCTGAGACTATTTTTTTCCTTTTCACCTTATTTTTCCTCATTTCATCTGAGTACAGCCAATGGTTCCAGTAATATTTTAGAGCAAACTAACCAAGTAAAATATATGCTCCAGTATGCAGAAGCATGCGCTTGAACCAGGGCTTTGAACTGGTTCATTCTGGTCCAACCCCCTGCTGCAAATTTGCATTTCCACCCACATATACTGAATCAAAATCTACAATTTGAAGTTCTGAATTGAACGTGTGGTTCAGTTATACTGCAGCTAATCACACTAATTAGTTTCTATCTTTTTTCCATTAATTTAACATTTGTCAGTAACACAAAAGCTACTTTTCTAAAAGGAAATATTTCTAAATGGATTTGATTTGGAAGTATATCATCTTTCCTTCACCATTAATGACTCTCACCAATAACAGGAACCTCAAAAATTGATCTTCCCTGCAAGTTACTGGTATGACAATAGCAGATCTCTTGGAGAGGAAAGTAAAACTCATTAACTAAAGCCCAATGGGGAGATAAACTGTACCTCTTTTGATGATTACACATGTTGAAAGCCATCCCACAGAGGAAAGTACTCTGCTTGATACAGTGAGCTTCCCATTGGGGGAAAAAATGGGGAAAGAAGAAAGCTCATCTCCACATGGAAGAAGGGAAGAATAACAGTTTCTATAGAAAACAGAGTAATTCCAGCTTTGGTTTCTTATGCTTTATACCTGGCAAACTCTCTTCCACAACTCAGCCAGGCTGAATGTCAACCACTTGATTTTTCTTACTCTGTTGGATATCATCTAGGAAATATAAGACTGCTCAAATAAAAAGCAATACCAAACATTCTCCTATTTTTATCCACCCTCTTTAACATTATAAAAGACTTTTGAAAACATTTATTAAAGATCCCTATCCCTCAGAACTAGAATATAACTTTCTTGATCCATTCTTAAAAGGATTTCATCAGCTGTCTTAATTTTGTACACTAAAGATCCAGAAGGAGCTCTGGTAGTGTAGTGCCTAAGGCATTTGACTGCTAACCAGAAGGCTAGCAATTCAAATCCACCAACCACTCTTCACAAGGAAGATTGGGCAAAGATCCAGAAAAGTGAATTGGGTTTTCTGATAGTCAACAAGTCTGGCACATATTGTTGGATCACCTTTCTTTGAAATAGGCAAAATATAGATCACTGCCGGTTGGTTCACCAGGTAGCTGTCTTCCAAATTTCTTGGCATAGACAGTGAGCACTTCCACCATTGCATTTGCTTATTGAAACATCTCAATTGGTATTCTGTAAATTCCTGGAGTCTAATTTTTTTGCTAATGCCTTCAGTACAGCTTGAACTTCCTTCAATATCATTGGCTACCTCTTGAAATGGTTCAACCTCAACCAATTCTTTTTGGTACAGTGACTCAATATATTCCTTCCATCTTCTTTTGATACTTTGAGTGTTGCTTAAAGTTTTGCCCATAGAATCCTTTAATATTGTAAACCAAGGATTGAATTTTTCTTCATTTCTTTCAGCTTGAGAAATGCTGAACGTGTTCTTCCCTTTTGGTTTTCTAACTCCAGATCTTTGTATATTTCATTATAATCTTTACTTTGTCTTCATCGACCATCCTTTGAAATCTTCTGTTCAGTCCTTTTACTTCATGATTTCTTCCATTTGCTTTAGCTACTCTGTGTTCAAGAGCAAGTTTAGGATTCTCTTCTGATATTCATTTTTGTCTTTTCTTTCTTCCTTGTCTTTGTAATGACCTTTTGGTTTCTATATGTATGATGCCCTTGATGTCATCCCATAGCTCATCTGATCTTCAGTCATTGGTGTTCTATACATTAAATACATTCTTGAGATGGTCTCTAAATTAAGGTGTGATATATACTTCATCTCACCTACTTTGGTCATGTTATCAGAAGGAGCCATTCCCTGGAGAAGGATGTCATGCTTGGTAAAGTGGAGTGTCAGCAAAAAAGGGGAAAGCCCTCAACCAAATGGATTGACAGAGTGGTTGCAATGATGGGCTCAGGCGTAGCAAGGCTTGTGAGGCTGACAGAGGACTGGACAATTTTTTTTTTTTTTCTGTTGCACATAGGGTCACTATGAGTCAGAAATGACTCTACGACACCTAACAACAACATACTCAAGATTGTATTTTGGTTCTCATGAACTTGTTTAGATTTTCTCCAGTTTCAATTTGAATTTACATATGAGCAATTGATGGTCTGTTCTGCAATCATCTGACGGGTGATTTCGAGCTTCTCTATCATCTTTGCACAGTTGTAGTCAATTTGATTCCTAGGTATTCCATCTGATGAGGTCCACATATATAGTCAATATTTATATTGTTGAAAAAAGGTATTTGCAATGAATAAGTCATTGGTCTTGCAAAATTCTATCATGTGATCTCCAGTGTCATTTCTGTCACAAAGGTCATATTTTCCAGTTATTAATTATTCTTTGTTTTCAACTGTTTCATTCCAATCACCAGTAATTATCAATATATCTTGATTGCATGTTTGGTCAATTTCAGATTTCAGAAGTTGGTAAAAATCTCCAATTTCTTCATCTTTGTCTTTAGTTGTTGGTGTGTAAATTTGAATAATGGTCTTAGCAGTACATAGACAGGGAACTGCCAAAAATCCAAGCCATATTCAGAAGAGGACATAAAATGATGGTTATCATTGCTGGTGTCAGGTGGATTATGGCTAAAAGCAAACAATACCAGAAATATGTTTACCTGTATTTTACTGACTATGCAAAGACATTTAACTCTATTGATCATAACAAATTATAACATTGTGAAGAATGGGAATTTCAGAACACTTAATTGTGTTCATGCAGAATCTGTGTATAGACCAGGAAACAGTGATTAGAACAGAACAAGGTGATATTGCATGGTTAAAAATCAGGAAAGCTGTGCATCAGGGTTGTATCTTTTCACCATACATATTCAATATGTATGCTGAGCAAATAATCTGAGAAGCTGGATTATATGGAGAGCACAGCATCAGAATTGCAGGACGAGTCATTAACAACCTGCACTATGCAAATGCCACAACCTTACTTGATGAAAGAGAGGAAGACTTGAAGCACTTATTGATGAACATCAAAAACCACAACTTTCAATATGGATTATACATCAACATAAAGAAAAAAAAAATCCTCACAACTGGACCAATAAGCAACATCATGACAAACAGAGAAAAGACTGAAGTAGTGATGGATTTCATATTATATGGAGCCATAATTAATGCCCATGGAACCAGTAGTCAATAAATCAAATGGTGTATTGCATTGGGCAAATCTACTGCAAAAAAAACATTTTTACAGTGTCAAAAATAAAAGATATCACTTTGAAGACTAAAGTGCACCTGACCGAAGTCATGGTATTTCAATCACCTCATATTCATGCAAATGGTGGACCATGAATAAGGAGGACTGAAGAAGAATTGATGCCTTTGAATTATGGTGTTAGAGAAGAAAATTGAGTGGACTGCCAGAAGAACAAACAAATCTGTCTTGGAAGATGTACGTTCAAAATGCTCTGTAGAAGCAAGGATGGTGAGATTTTGTCTTTCATACTTTGGTCATGTTGTCAGAAGTGACCAGTCCCTGGAGAAGGATATCATGGTTAGTAAAATAGAGGGTTGGTGTAAAAGAAAAAGGAGATGGATGTCAATCCATCAAGGAGATGGATTGACACAGTGGCTGCAACAATGGATTTAAGCATAACACCAATTGTGAGGATGGTACAGCACTGGAAAGTGTTTCATTTTGTTGTCCATAGGGTTGCTATGAGTCAGGATGGACTGATGGCACCTAACTACAACACCATATAAAGTAAACTTACTGCCATCAAATCAGGTCAGACTCATAGTGACCCCCATTGGGTATCCAAGCCTGTACGACAGTATATCGTTGTTGTCGTTGTTATGTGCCGTCAAGTCGGACCCGACTCATAGCAACCCCTCCTTGGGTTTCCAAGGCAGTATCACTATGGAAGTAGATTGCCCCATCTTCCTTCCGAGGAGTGACTGATGGGTTTGAACCTCCAGCCTTCTGGTTAGCAGTCAGGTGCCTTAGGCACTACGCTACCAGAGCTCCCACAACAGTATATAGTAGGTAGTATTATAGATGCAAGGATCTCCGGTGGTACAGTACCTGAGGCATTTAAGTGTTAACCAGAAGGTTGGCAGTTCAAACCCACCAGCCACTCTGTGGAAGGAAGATGGGACAATCTACTTTCATAAATATTTAACAGCCTTGGAAACCTAATGGATATTTCAATGTGTTGGAAACAACTCGATGGCAGTGAGGTTTGTTTTTATTATTATTTTTATTATTATAGATGCTGATATTACAGGTGTGGATAAGATAGAGTCTTTGTTTCACACAGCTAGGAGTGATAGGAAAAGACACAAATAATAAAATTCCATGTATTGCTTAGTGCTGTAAGATTTAATGGTTCCATCATAGCAAGTACTGGGTTACAGGAAGAGAATACTGCTTTCTCGAGAATGGCAGTGAATCATGTTGTCTGTGACCATAGAGTTGGTAAAGATCTATCCTGAAGTTACAGCATGGCAGGGTGGAAAACAACCTAGGTCTCCTGACTACAAGATTTATAGTGACTCACTGTACATAAATTATATTTCAATAAAATGTATTAAATTTTTTTTATGGTGACTCTATAATTTATTGTCCAAACTGGGACACTACTGAGAGTGAAAGTGGAATACTATTAATAATTACTTCAGGATGAAAGGCATAAATGAGATTGCCTTGAGTCAACCAAAACATATTGTCACAAAATTTAGTGAAGTAAATTTTCTGATATCCTTCTTTTTAAAACAATAAGAATGACAATTATGATAATACTTTGAATATGACATTTATCTTTGTAGGTATTCATGTCCTTTAACATGTATTATTTAATTGATTTTCTTTTTCTTTTTTTTTTTTTTATTGTGATTTGGGTGAAGATTTACACAGCAAATTCACTTTCCATACAGCAGTTCACATATACTTTGTCTCATGTAATTGACCACAGTTTACCACAATGCAACAGCTCCCCTCCCACTTTCTCCCCATAGTTACCTCTTCCCAGTGTCCTTCTCTCCATACACTCCTGCCCCCTGA
>NW_006921666.1:292813-305259 GCF_000298275.1 Orycteropus afer afer | reverse complement strand
TCTTCATAGTATCCTGATATTATCCTTTTTATTTCAGTTGGTCCTGTTGTGATGTCACCCATTTCATTTCTTATTCTTGTTATTTGTATTCTCTCCTTCTTTTCCTTTGTTATTAATTGATTTTCTTGAGGAAAAGAAAACTTCTTACACATAAGAGAACTACTCCAGATAAAAAGGCAAAACAATTCACAAATATTTCAAGGAACACTTGCATTTAAAAAACTCAATATGAAAACTTTAAACACCTTACTTAAATAAAAAGGACTCCAGAGAAAATAAATGTGAGAACAGGCTTAGTCTAAGTTCTGAGAAACAAAAATGAATACAAGAAAGCCGTGGCCCTAGAGAAGCTCTAATCAACCATCTAAAGAATATACCCTGTGATGAAAGTATATTTGCTTTGGGGGGGGGGTGGGGTTGGAGAGAGATCCTGAATTGTTTCTGCCATTTACTTTTTCTCCCATTGTTCAATGGCAACTATAGTGAAGGGTGCCTTGCTTTTTGCACTCGTGCTACCATTCTCACTGATTCTAACTGGTCCTACAAAAGAAGTAATAATTTTCATGATCTTCATGAGATGTTATAAAGACAAAGAAGATATAAATACTATTTTGAGAAAACTGTCTGTAGGCAAACTTTGAAGTTGACCTCTCTCCCCTTCTATGGTTTTATTCCCTTCCTTCCTGTACAAGAGAATAAACCCACTGACATTGAGTCAATTCTCAGTTATGGTGACCTCCTCTGTTACAGTGTAGACCTGCCCTATAGGATTTTCTTGTCTATAATCTTTACAGAGGCATATTGCCAAGTCTTTCTTTCAGAGAACACTAAAACAAAACCAAACTCACTGCCATTGAGTCAATTCCAACTCATAGTGACCCCATTGGGTTCCCAAGGCTGTAAATCTTTATGGATGCAGACTGCTGCATCTTTCTTCCATGGAGCAGCTGGGGGTTCAAACTACCGACTCTTTGGTATCAGCCAGATGCCTTAACCACTACACAACCAGAGCTCCTGTGCAGCACTATTGGGTGGGTTCAAGCTACCAACTTTTAGCTTAGAAGTTAAGCACAAACCAGTTTTGCCACTAAGGAACTTGCCCTAAAGAAAACCTAGCACCTCCTTGTAGACTCCCTGTCCCCTTATCCAACCTTAACCTCTGGGAAGAATTTTAAATATATCCAATTGAATCAATTGGCTTACTATCTCTGGTATTCTCAGTTGAAGACTATTACTAATTGCTAAAGGAAGGTTTAGTCCCTGATTGGAGGAATTTCAGAAAAATGGAAGAGGAGTCCTGAAAGGAAAGATGCCTATTCTAATTATGTGTAAAGCCTACCAGAAGTGAAAATTGAATTCATAATATTCCAGAGAAAAGAACATTCTAATTTTCTAAAAACCCTCAAGGGATGGCCATGCCTTTTGGGAGATGGGCATAGGAGTGGTGGTGGAGAAGAGCTAAGAGGAAATCAAGGTTGACATTGAATAATCCCATTTACTTCTGTTTGTGACCACTGCTAATGTACCAGCTTATTCCTAATTTTGCTAAGTCACTCAGCAAGCTAGCTGGCTAATAAATGAGGAGTTAGAAAGAGCTGGCATTTATTTTCCAAGAAAGCAGCAGGAACCCAAACTTGAGAGAGTTTATACTCTATTCATTCCTCACTGACATGAGATAATGAACTGAGACCTCTAAGGCATCTAAGCAAACAGTGACCTGCCATGGCTTTTAAACCCAGAAGTTTCTAGTTCAAAAATGATCTGTGTCACTAACCTGTCCTGACCTCTTGTAAATTATATAACTCAGTTCCCTCACATGTAATCTGAGGAAATAGTAGAAACTCAATCAGAGGGTGATTGTAAAGATTTCTGTTAAGTCAAATGTAGCAGTAAGCATGCAATAAGAACAGTCAATACACATTTGTCAATAGGCTTGAAATGAAAAAGAATCATAGTGGGAAAGACTGTGGTGAGTTGTAACCTGCCCAACCTTTCACTTCTGTGAAGTAACAGCCAGTACAGTGAGCCCAATAAATACTCAGAGATCACACCTCTTCCTCACAAATCACTCATAGGAAACCTCCCAGGAGATATAGATGAGAGAAGCCCAGCTGCCAAAAGAAGGAAGCCAAGTTGGGGGATGGGGAGGAGCTCAAAGTACAATCAAAGCAGTTGTCTGTGCCTCCCTGAAACTCACCTTTCATTCATTATTTCATGCTTTCATTCATTCTAACAATAAACATTTACTGAGTTTCCACTCTGGGCCAGGCATTGTGTGGGACATGCAAACTCAAGACACAGTGCCTGCCCTCAAGTTTATGATGCAGTAGGGGAAAACAGACATTGGAGTGATGTAAGCATGTTGACAAGGAGGAGGAAAGGA
The DNA here is from genome assembly GCF_000298275.1 of Orycteropus afer afer. Lineage (NCBI taxonomy): Eukaryota > Metazoa > Chordata > Mammalia > Tubulidentata > Orycteropodidae > Orycteropus > Orycteropus afer. The sequence continues at coordinate 302,876 of NW_006921666.1, read as the reverse complement.
TGATGTAGGAGCCCAGTAGAGGACTACCTTGCCTAAATGTGGGAAGAAAGAGCCTGTTGAGCCTTTCCCAGAGGTGATGTCTAACCTGGAACTGAAGGTCAAGTATGAGTTACCCCAGCAAGGGTTTTGGGAATAAAATAAGGTGCTGGGGAAAGTTTAGTATGCCTGGGGGCTCAGAAGTCTTTTTTCAATATTGGTAGATTGGCCCTTAAGATGTAAGCAATGTACAAATACAATGAGATATATCAAGGTGACCAAGATTCTACTCCAGGATACAAAGAATTTAAAACCTAACAAACAATATGGTTTTAAAAATAGTTATAAGATAAATCATAATTTACATGCCAAAGACCTCTTAGTTTTGGTCAATTGCAATGATTTAATCCTCCAATTTTCTCTCCTTCACAACTACTATCCTTAAGACACTAGTTAGTTGTTAGGATTTGTGTTAGATAAATAACCATTTTACCAATGATCTTTCTTTTCCTGTTCTTAACCAATCATAAAGGATGTTTGTTTATTCTGTTTATTAATTCACTTGAAATACGGTCAATTCAGTAGTTAAATAAAAAAATTGTATTGTACCTCATGTCAGTAAGTCAACATGGATATACACTGTCTAATCAGTTTGGTCATCTGAGAAACCATCACCAAAGTCTCCTCTCATTTTGTGTTTTTCTCTACTCTCTTATATTGTAAGACTTGAGGTGACAGCAATGACTTACCTCCACCAACGTACACTGAACAAGCTCTTGTGGGGAGATACTATGTTCTTAACTTCTGTGATGCTTGCTCAGTATCTAACAAAAAACTTAGAGATTTCAGGAAACATTCGTTGACTCATTAATGACTTGGCCTGCAACATGAGAGTGTTTGAAAATAAAGAACAAAGAGTCAATATTTGAAATGTACAGACACCAAGAGGTAGACCAAGCCATTGATGATGATTTAAGTACACAATGATCAAGAAGTGAAACTGATAAAGGTAATTGGCTCCCAAATATCAAATAAATGCTTTCAAATTGGTGAGCTAGCCCCTCTATGAATTACTGAAGACCCTCTAGATGCTTCCTGGCCTTGAATAACATGGAGATGAGATCTCAGGGAATACTGTAGTCTCTTTGGTCTCTGGTAAATGGAGCAGCTGACCTGGCTTCATCTTTTCCATCTCAGATTTCAATATGATTCAATTGGCTTGGGGCTCCAAGGGAAAACACTCTGTCCTGAACACGAGTGTCCTGCCTTATGGCCTGAAGTATAGCTGCCAAATCACCAGGGCAGCTCAGATTCCTGGCCTTCTGGCTTCTCTTGTCAGAATTTGGTCATGTAATGAAGTGCAGTGTCTGCTGTCCTGGCAGTCTCCAACATCTGCTCCATTTCACTTGCGTTTACTGCACTGGTTCTTGACAGGTCACTCTCTACATGAAACCACAGTTGAAACTGGACTCTGAAGAGGTTCTGATGGATTTTTTCTGGGAACAAACAAACCTTGGAAGTAGAGCAATTAGGTGAAATGTTCCTGGTTGTTCCTCCCTGCCATGCACTGCCTGTCACTTCCTTTGCTCTGCTATTCTTCCTGTCTCCCTAAACAGATGCTAACTGAGAGGGGAAAGCAGCACAAGAAAGGAGAAAGTGGCGAATGGAAAGAACTTGGGAAATGTGCAGGCTTGCTTATGAGGTCCTGACAACATGGGAGGTAGTTTCACAGTTACATTTGAAAACTAGTATAATCTGGGTTCATCCAAAGTCTCCTCTGAATTATGAAAAGAATATGAGTGTTTAGATTTACCAATTAAATAGAAGAAAAGTCATGTCATGTCTCTACTTATAACCAGAGTGTGTAGTCCTTACTACAGAATCAAGATGACATCATTGCACTTCAAGACACTCTTTAGCCAAGGAAAGTCCCTTCTCCGGACCCTACTATCCCATCTTTATTACTGTTCTGAACACCCATTGCTCTCTCTTGCCACCTCAACAATTATGACAACTAAGTGTGAGCATATTTGGGGAGAACTTAGACTATTCTAGGCCAGCCTCAATATATACTGATGAAATGAAAGATTATACCATCACAACAGCAAGTTATAAAGACATTTTACCCATGATAATATACTAGTTTTCGTAAGTTAAAATTATATTTTGAAATACAACTATCCAAAGTATAAATGATGATTCTCCTGTGACCAGGTTCGGGTGAGGAGGAGTTATGTTTGGCATTAATAGTCTCCTTAGGGTTGTTGTTTTTATCATTAGGAACAGCTCAGTTGCTAAGCTCACCCAAGATTAGAAATGTTTCCAAACTGCCTCAGTGTGCACATGGGTCAGAATTTGTCCCCATGAGGCAGCTGATTCTTAACTGTAACTCTTAATCAGGCTTCTCTGGGGCACTGCCATGACAGAGTTTCATGAACATTATTATCAACCTTGATTTTTGCCCTGTGGCTGCAACAATGGACTTTTGACCTACTACCCATTTTAACTTTCAAAACCAAGTCATGATTTTTTCAGGTGATATTTTTTGGAATATAGCATGCACCTTATCTGGTTCCCCACCACCACCACTTCGATCATTTTAGTAAAATATTACCTTGATCCCTTAGAAAATATAGACTCCTCATGGGGAGAGGTGGCTGCCAGATTCCTTGCCCCAAAGGAACTTCTAAGGTAAATATTAGGAGCATAAGTGTTGGTCTTACAAATTCCATCCTGTCCTCTAACTGTAGAGCTGTACAAATTCAAATCCTGTGAAGGGGTTGGCAGAGAAGAGAGACCTCCTTTCTCTTCTAACCCTCTCCTAGCAGCAAACTCTCACTTCTCAACAGCACTACACCCAACTGAAAGCATAAATCCCATTTCTTCAAGGAATAAAGTTACAAAGTCTAGCTTTTCCTCAAAGTTTTCTACTAATAACCCAAACCAAAACCACAGTAATTGCCATAGAATTGATTCCAACTCAAGGCAACCTCATTTGTGCATGACAGAACTGTACTATAGGGTTTTCAAGTTGTTGACCTTTTGGAAGAATATGACCAGGACTTTTTTTTCTGAGGTACCTCTAGGTGAAATTCAACTGCCAACCTTCTAGTTTGTAGTCAAGCACTTAACTCTGCACCACCTAGGGACTCCTTCCACTAATAATAACTACCTTATACTCTGTGCATATTAAAAAAAAACGATCTTCACAAAGAAGGAAAAGTAGCTAGTGATCTGGATTTAAGTGACTGAGCTGGTATTTAAACAGTGACAACTCTGTCTTGAGGGTGAAATGATTAAAGCTGGAGGTTAGAGCAGGAATTTTCAATACTCTGAAGCCATTTCTCCAGCCAAACCCCTGTCCATGAATCTATTGTGAAAGAACAATTCAATTATATATAGGGTAAGATGGAGTGTTAATGGATTCAATGGAGTGTTACATATAGGGTAAGATGGAGTGTTGGCAGGTGTGAGGAGGGAAAAAAGAGCAAGGTTGATGGAGGGGGGGTCTCAGACACCACAATCTGTTCTAAGTTGTCTAGTAACACCTGCTGATTAACGCTGCCTTTCCCCAACCACTTCATCCTTAAATCCAGGAAAAGAATAGACTGAATCATTTCTAAACAGACATATCATGCATGGCAATAAAAAATAAAACTGATTTTGAAAAGGTTAAGATGGCAGAATAGGCAGACAAGCTACACAACCTTCTGCAACAAAGAAACAAGAAACCAATTGAAAGAGATAGAGAAGATAATCCTGGAATCCTGAGCTTCATGTAGAAGATGAAGAGGGGGATTAAATGACAACTAGTAAAAGAACCTTAATGAAAATAGTAAATAAAAGGCAAACAGAGCTGTGGGCTGTTGACTGTCCTGACAACCCAGCCAACTTGAAAATTTATAAGTGGCATTCTGATGTGGGCAGCAACCTAAAAATTAGCTCTGCTTGTCAAGGACTGCATGGGCAACTGCACTGCATGGCAACTGCATGGTGGCTGATGACTAGAAAATGAAACAGTGAATAAGGAGACAAATTGAGTTGTGGACTGTTGGCTGTCCTGAAAATGTGCCATTTTGAATATTTACAAGCAGTGTTCAGATCTCAGGCAGCAACATGCTCCACTTGCCAAGGACATTATGGGCAATCACACTGGAGGTTGATGACTAGAAAGATTTTTTTTTTCTCTCTCTCTCTGTTTGCTCTTCTATTTTTCTGTTTTTTAAATTTTTCTTTTCATGTGTTGCCTTTTCTTTTTCTTTTTTCTTTTTTTTTTTCCCCCATGATTGTAGCTTTTTGTTTATGCTGGTTGTGTTTTTTGTTCTCTTGGCTTTTCTTTTCCAGTGTTTTTTTATTTCTTTTTTTGTGGTTGTTGTTTAACTGGCTGGGAAACAGAACCATGCCCACATGACCCAACCATATCTGTACCTCATACAGCCCCATCCACTGGGTGAGGACCAAAATTTGCTTCTACAGCAACTGATCAGACAGAGGCCAATACCAGTCCAACTCACCATCAACTGATCTTCATGAATTACTAACAGAATTCTGTGCACATATGCTCCATCACACACAATTAGAGAGAGATGGTGAGTGCCTAAATGCTGCCAAACTCTCAAACTATTGTTGTTGTTGTTGTTATTTGCCATCAAGTTGGCCCCGACTCATAGCGACCCCTCCTTGGGTTTCCAAGGCAGTATCACTACGGAAGTAGGATTGCCCAACCTTCCTTCTGAGGAGTGGCTGGTGGGTTTGAACCTCCAGCCTTCTCGTTAGCAGTCAAGTGCCTTAGGCACTATGCTACCAGAACTCCTCTCAAACTATTAGAAATATTTTAAAAAATGACATCACAATGTCTCAGAGACAACTGACTATCGCAGTTCATAAAAATAATCAAGACAAAGTAATACAAACAAAGGACCAAGATTCAGAATCAGAAATCTCCCTGAAGAAGAAGGAGCATAAGACCTGTCTGAAAAGGAATTCAAAAGAATTATATTTAGGTATTTCAGTGGATTGAGAGACAGCTCATGGAAAACACTAAAAAAAAAAAAAAAAAAAAAAACTCTAGAACAATTTAGGAAAACAAGAAAACAATACAAGAATAAATTGACAAAATAAATGAAAAAATTAGAAACCACATGAAAACAACAAATATAAATCCAGAAGAATAATACTAAGATTTCATTGAATGGGCAATGGAGAAGAATCTAATAAATGGAAGAGAGAATTAGTGAAATTGAACACAAATTTCTCAATACTACTTTGCTAAGAGATCAATCAGAAAAAAACATCAAAACAAAATGAGTCATAAGAGACACCATCAAGAGGAATAACATATGAGTGGTCAGAATTCAAGAACATGAAGAGACAACTAAACACAGAGAAAATTGCTGAAGATTTGTTGGAAGAGTGTTTCCCTAATATGATGAAAGATAAGAAGATATGTATTCACAAAGTTTAATGAATGTCAAACAGGATAGACACCAAAAGAAAATCACTGAGACATATCATAATCAAACTCACCAAAACCAAAGACAAAGAAAGAATCCTAAAAGCAGCATGAGAAAAACTGTAAGTTACCTACAAAGACCAACTAATAAGACAAGCTCTGATTTCTTGGCAGAGACCATGCAGGCAAGAAGGCAATGATACAACATATATAAAACTCTGAAAGAAAAAAATTTCCAACCAAGAATTATGTACCCAGCAAAACTGTCCCTTGAATACGATGGTGAAATTAGGAGATTTCCAGATAAGCAGAAACTAAGGGAATTTGTTAAAACCAGACCAACCTTACAGTAGATGCTAAAAGGAGTCCTTTAGACAGAGAACCAACAACAGATAATAAGCACACATGATGACAAAACCCAGAGACCAACTTAGTTATAGAAGTATCCAAAGTAAAATAAACCTCAAGATTTTAAATAAGAAACCAGAGACAGCAATTGGTAAATGAGAATGAATACAAACCAAAAAGAAGGAATAAAGAGATTAGGTACAGAACTTCCAAATGTGGAGGAAATCAAGACATTTGTGAGACAGAATAGACTGTTTTAAACCTGGGAAGAAAATTATAAATCACAGGGTAACTTCAAAGAAAAATAATAAATCTTTACATCAAGTTAAAAAAAAGAGGAGAAGTACAAATATTTAGTAAATACTAAAACAATAACAATGAAGGAAATGATAACCATTTAAAAAAAAAAAAAAAAAAAGCTCAGAATAGAGAATTATATGGAACAAAGACATCATCAACACCACAGAAAAACACATAACAAAATGACAACAATAAATTCATACTGTCAATAATTATGGTGAATGTAAATGGATTAAATGCACCAATCAAGACATGGAGAACAGCAGACTAGATGAGAAAACATGACCCATCAATATGCTGTCTACAAAAGACTCACCTCAGGCACAAGACAAAAAGAGACTAAAAATCCAAGGGTGGAAAAACATATATCAAGCAAATGGTAATCAAAAAAAGAGCAGGAGTGGCACTGTTAATGTCTGATAAAGTAGAATTTAAGACAAAAACCACCACAAGAGACAAGGAAGGACATTATATAATGATTAAAGTATCAATTGAACAAGAAGAAATAACCATAGTAAATATCTATGTACCCAATGAAAGAGGCCCAAAATACATAAATCAGAATTCAACAGAATTTAAAAGACAAATAGATGACTCTACAATAATAGTAGGAGACTTTAATACACCACTTTCAATAAAAGATAGAGTAACTGGAAAGAAACTCAGCCAAGACACAGAAGCATTAACTAAATACAATCAACCAACTTGACCTTCTAGACATTTACAGAGCACTTCACCCAACAACAAACAGCACAATGTACATTCTTTTACAACACACCTAGGACATTCTCCAAGACAGACCATATGTTAGGCCACAAAGCAAACCTCAATAAATTTAAAAACATTGAAATATAGCAAAGCATCTTCTCAGATCACAATGCTATGAAATTAGAAATCAACAATAAAGAGATCAATGGAAAAAGAGCAAGCACATAGAAACTGAATACCGCCCTCCCTAAAAAATTCTGAGTAATAGAAGAAATAAAAAATGACTTTAAAAAATTACTTGACTCAAACAAGAGTGAAAACACAACATAACAAAATCTCTAGGACACAGCAAAAAGAAAAGAAAAGAAAGAGTGACATATAGCAATAAATGCACACATCATGAAAGAGGAAAGAGCCAAAATCAACATTTTAAACCTTTGTTGTTGTTGTTGTTGTTTGCCGAGTCGGCCCCGACTCCTAGCGACCGCTCCTTGGGTTTCTGAGGCAGTTATCATTACGGAAGTAGGATTGCCCAACCTTCCTTCCGAGGAGTGGCTGGTGGGTTTGAACCGCCAGCCTCCTGGTTAGCAGTCAAGTGCCTTGGCACTATGCTACCAGAGCTCCTATTTTAAACCTACATCTCAAAAATTAGAAAAAGAGCAGCAAAAAAAAAATTAAAATAAAAATAGTCAAGATTCAAGCAGAAATAAATGAAACCGAAAATAGAAAGACAGTAGAAAAAATCAACAAGATTTGGTTCTTTGGAAAGATTAATAAAATCGACAAACCACCCACAAATTTAACAAAGGAAAATAAGGAGAAGCAGCAAATAACATGAATAAGAAATTAAATGGGTGACATTACAACTGAACCAAATGAAATAAAAAGGATAATATCAATATACTATGAAGAACTGTATTCCAACAAATTTGAAAACCTCTGGTGGCATGGTGCCTAAGGCATTTGACTGCTAACCAGAAGGCTGGCAGTTCAAACCCACCAGCCACTCATTGGAAAGAAGCTTGGGCAATCTACTTCTGTAGTGATACAGTCTCAGAAACCCAAGGAAGGATCACTATGAGTCATATCTGACTCAACGGCAGAGAGTTTGGTTTGGTTTTTAGAAAAAATGAATAGATTTCTAGAGACACACTATTTACCAAAACTAACCCAGACTGAGGTAGGAAATTAAAAAAGACCTGTAACAAAAAAGGAAATTGAGCAAGTCATAAATAAACTACCAACAAAAATAAGTCCTGGCCCAGATGGTTTCACTTGAGAATTCTACCAAACATCAGAAAAGAGCTGACATCTGTCCTACTCAAACTATTTCAGAACATAGAAAAGGATGGGATTCTCCCAAATTCATTTTATAAAGCAAGCTTAACCCTGATACCAAAACCAGCCAAAAACACCATTAAAAAGGAAAAATACAGACCAATATCCATCATGAATATAGATGCAAAAATCTTCAACAAAATCCTAGCCATTGTTGTTGTTCTTTTTGTTATGTGCCATCGAGTTGGACCCAACTCATAATGACCCCTCCTTGGGTTTCCAAGGCAGTATCACTACAGAAGTGCATTGCCCAACCTTCCTTCTGAGGAGTGGCTGGTTGGTTTGAACCGCCAGCCTTCTGGTTAGCAGTCAAATGCCTCAGGCATTGCACTACCAGAACTCCTATCCATTAGATTCCAACAATATATTCAAAAAATAGTACATCATGACCAAGTGGGATTCATACCAGGTATACAAAGATGGATCAACATTAGAAAAATAATCAATGTAACCCATCACATAAGTAAAATAAATGAAAAGAATCACATGATCACATTTGATCAGATCAATTGATGCAGAAAATTCATTTGATGAACTCCAACACCCATTATTGATAAAAAAGAAAAAACCCTGAGAAAAATAGGAATAGAAGGAAAATTCCTCAACATCATAAAGGGAATATATACAAAACCAACAGCCAACATTATTCTCAATGGAGAGAAACTGAAAGTATTCCCTTTGCAAACAGGAACCAGACAAGGATGCCCTCTATCACCACTTCTGTTCAACATTGTATTGGAAGACCTACCAAAGCAAAAAGGAAAGAAAGGGAAATCAAAGGCATCTAGATTGGCAAAGAAGAAGTAAAACTATCCCTATTTGCAGATGATATAAGTCTATATATAGAAAACCCAAAAGACTCAGCAAGAAAACTATTGGAACTAATTGAAAAATTTAGCATAGTGGTGGGATACAAGATGAGCATACAAAAGTCAGTTGTATTCATATATACCAGCAAAGAGATCTCTGAAAAGGAGATAAGTAATTCAATACAATTTACAATAGATACCAAAAAGATAAAATATTTGAGAATAAATCTTACTAGGGACACAAAATTTGTACAAAGAAAACTGCAAAACACTACTTTAAGAAACTATAAGTGATCTACATAAATGGAAGAACATACCATGCTCTTAGATAGGAAGATCAAACATTATGAAAATGTCAGTACTACCTGAAGAAATCTATACATTCAATACAATCCCCATCCAGATTCCAGCAACATGCTTGAAAGACACAGAAAAACCAATCACTAATTTTATATGGAAAGGAAAGAACATTTGGATAAACAAAGCACTACTGAAGAACAGCAACAAGGAGATCTCACATGCCCAGATGTCAAAACCTACTGTACAGCCACAGTAATCAAAACAGCCTGGTATTGGTACAGGGGAAGATGTAGAGACCAGTGAAACAAAATTGAGAATCCAGATATAGATCCATCGACCTGTGATCAGCTGATCTTTGACAAAGGGCCAAAATCTATTAAATGGGTATGGGATTGTCTCTTTAACAAATGAAGCTGACAAACGGGCTATCTATTTGCAGAAAAATGAAACAAGACCCATCCCTTACACAAAAACTAACTCCAGATGTATCAAAGGCTTAAATGCGAAACCTAAAACTAGAAAGATCATCTTTCAAGAAAAAAACTGGCAAACTTAAGGACCATAGTTCATGAGGAACCAATACTGAGACCAAGAGGCGGTCATTTGAACAGAACAAGGGAATAATGCATGGTTTAAAATCAGGAAGGGAGTAAGTCAGGGTTGTATCCTTTCACCATATTTATTTAATCTTTATGCTGAGTAAATAATCTGAGAAGCTGGACTGCACATGACATCAAGATTCAAGGAAGACTCATGAACAACCTGTGACATGCAGACAACACAGCTTTACTTGCTGAAAGTGAGGATGACTTGAAGCACTTAACAAAAAAAT
>NW_006921666.1:267244-288488 GCF_000298275.1 Orycteropus afer afer | reverse complement strand
TTTATCCCCTTTCTCCTGCTCTTCCGGCCTGCTACTCTGGGTGGGCCTGAGTTTCCTCTCTTCACCTAATCCCTTCGGCTGATTGCTCTTCTCTCTGGCTTCCTGGCTTTTAATCCCCTTTCTCCTGCTCTTCCCGCCTGCTACTTTGGGCGTCCCTGAGTTGTCTCTCCTCACCTGTAACCCGGAAGAGAACCTACAGATTAGAAAATATATTTGACAATGATGCATCTGACAAAGGACTTACTTCTAAGATTTATAGAAAACTCCAACATCTCAACATCAAAAAGATAAACAATCTAATTAAAAAATGGGTAGAAGACATGAATAGACACTTCACCAAAGAAGATATTCAGGGAGCCAAAAAACACTTGAAGAAATGTTTGTGATCATTAGTCATTAGAGAGGTGCAAATCAAAACAACAATGAAATACCATCCCCCCCCCCAATAATAGCAAAGTTCAACAAGACAGAAAATAACATATGCTAGTGAGGATGTAGAGAGATTGAGATCCTCATACACTGCTGGTGGGACTGTAAAATAATATAACCAATGTGGAAAGCATGGTGATTCCTTAAAATTTTTCAAAATAGAAATACCATTTGGTCCAGGAATCCCATTCCTAGGTATATATCCTAAAGAAGTGAGAGCCAGGATAACAAGAGATACATACACACCCATGTACATCACAGCACCATTCACAATAGCAGAAACAACCTATGTGCCCATAAACAGAAGAATGGATAACCGAACAATGGTATATACACACACTGGGATATGATGAAACACTTAAGAATGATGTAGAATCTGCCAAACACTGCATAATGTGGATGAGCTTGGAGGACATTATGCTGAGTGAATTTAGTCAATCACAGAAAGACAATTATTATAGTAATTCATTATTGTAAAGTCATGGAAAGGTTTATATATGGAAGGAAACTTTCTTTGTTGGTTACCAAGGGTGAGAGGGAAGAGGAGGAAATACTGCAAAAATAAAATAAAATTTAAATAAATGAAAAAAGAAAAAGTCAAGGAGAGGTTTATATGTGAAAGGAAACTGTGTTTTACTAGGGATGGAAAGGGAAAAGAGGGAACACTGCTGGATAGGTAGAGACAAATATTGATTTGGGTGAAAGGAATAGCAATGCATCAAAAGTGAGCAGTTAACATGGTGGCATTGAGGAAGAAAAAGACACAGAGATGTATACAAGAGGTACAGACAATAAAGATAAACCTTCTTCCAAATATAATACTGCATTATCAGTGATAACAAATATTAATACATGGGTAACTACATGGGTAGACAGGTTGAATGATCAGGCATGTCTAGGTGAAAAGGAATATATCTATAGGCATATAAAAGGATGGCAGATGATATTTCTACATATGTACTTGTATGTGCTGTAAGAATTTCCAAATATATGATAGCGCTAACAAGATGCAAAGTTATGATAACTTCTTGGCCACAGCCTACCACCCTGAGGGAGGGAATAGTTGGACTTGTGGGCTCAGGACCATGGTTACAGGGGACATCAAGCTCAATTGGCATAACATACTATGCAAGAACATTGTTCTACATCCTACTTTGGTGAGTAGCGACTGGGGTCTTGAAAGCTTGCAAGTGGCCATCTAGATTCAATGGTGGGTGTATCCTTGTCCAGAGCAAAGAATGAAAGAAAAAAAAAAGATGCGTGCAAACAGTTAGTCGAAGGGACTACTAGACCATATGATCCTCAGCCTATAGGACCATGAGACCAGAAGAGCTAGATGGTGCCTGCCTTTCACTGTCAATCACTCGGAAAGGGATCAGTGCAGAAGGTCCTAGATAAAGTGGGAGAACAATGTGGAACAAAACTCTAAATCATTAAAAAAAAAAAAAAAAAAAAGAAGAATAGGTTTACTAGTCTGATGGAGCCTGGTGAGACCCCTGAGACTATGGTCCCTAATTATCCTTCAGGTCTAGAACTGAACTCTGAACTCACTCCTGTGGCTTCTAGCCAAACAATAGGCAGATGTATAGGGTGAACATTTATATCAGGTAGATACACTCCTTAGAGTGATCAATCGTGGGAGAACAGAAAGGCAGCGTTTGCACAGGGAGATAGCTTAGGAGGCAGGAGTGCATAAGAAAGGTGGACACAGGGAAGAATGGACTACAGGGAGGAAGTGGGAAGAGAGCTGTTATGTTGTGGGGAATTGCAGTCAATGTGATGAAACAAGATGTTTATAAACTGCTGTATGGAAAATGAATTTGCTCTGTAAACTTTCACTGAAATCACAATTTTAAAAAAAAAGTGTAAGAAATAAATTAAACTGATTTTAAGAAAATCTCTCTTCCTTCATAAAAGAAACCCCAGAACTAGTCATAAAACCTTGCAAGCAGCCACCCAAGGCACAGTTGATCTCTATTCACCTGGAACAGAGAAAGAGGGGAAGTCAGGAATTGGAGAAGGATATAGAATGTCTGGTTAATTGTCTCCATGAACCTCCTTTACCATTAGACCAGAATTAGATTGTGCCTGACTACCATTACTGAATACTTTGATCAAAGATTCTATAGAAGAATCCTGATCAAGAGGAAGAAAATGCAGAAGAATTTCAAATTCTCATGGGCTTCACACTTTCTGGAGCCGTGGGTGGAAGAACCTCTACTCTTGCCCTTAGTTATTGTTGTCAGGTTGGACCCGACTCATAGCAACCACTTCTTGGGTTTCCGAGGCGGTATCAGTATGGAAGTAGATCACCCTACCTTCCTTCCAAGGAGTGGCTGGTGGGTTTGAACTGCTAGCCTTCTGGTTAGCAGTCAAGTGTCTTAGGCACTACGCTACCAGAGCTCCCTTGCCCTTAGATAATCTTTAAATCTTAAATCAAAAACAACCCCTGAAATTATCTTAAAACCAAATAATAGTTTATCTTAACTAGTAAATAAAAGGGAGCTCTGGTAGCGTAGGCCTAAAGCACTTGACTGCTAACCAGAAGGCTGGCAGTTCAAACCCACCAGCCACTCCTCAGAAGGCACGTTGAGAAATCTACTTCCGTAGTGATACCACCTTGGAAACCCAAGGAGGGATCGCTGTAAATCGGGTCTGACTCACCGACACATAACAACAACAGGCAAGCTGCTAGGCATGGTATAGCCTCTGAAAAGGATATAGACATCTAAGAACTCTCTCTCCTTCCCAAGAGAAAATTAAAATCAAGGTGAAAATCGGAAAAAAGAAAGCTAGTGGGGTAGCTGAAAATTATGGTATTCCTTCTCTTCTTCACCATGGGACTCATTTTGGGCCTTTTTCACTGTATCACCACATCTCTTCCTCTCTAATGGTTCCCCAATTCAAGAAGCAAACAAGCTAATAGTTGTTATTGATGCTGTTATTGTTGTTGTTAGCTACCTTGAGTCAACTCCAGTTGTGGCTACATTATGTCCAACAGACTGAAACATTGCCTGGTCTTCACAGTCACCACAGTGTTAGCGTCCATCATTGTGGCTATTGTGTCAAGCCATCTCACTGAGGATCTCCCAAACCTTTACTGGCCCTTTACTTAAAAAAAAAAAAAAAAACTGATGGCTTCTTGGTTCAAACCCACCAGCCACTCCTTGGAAAGAAGACTGGGCAACCTACTTCTGTAGAGATACTGTCTGGAAACCCAAGGTGGGTCGCTATGAGCAGGATTCAACTCGACAGCATTGAGTTTCGTTTTGGTTTGGATGGCATGTATAAAGCAAGTGAATTGGACAATATTCTGTTGTGATGCATAAGGTTTTCATTGACTAATTTTCATAAGTAGATCACCAGGCCTTTCTTCCTAGTCTATTTTAGTGCAGAAACTCTGTTGAAACCTTTCCAGCATAGGTGGCCCTGCTGGTATTTGAAATACCAGTTCACAGCTTCCAGCATTATAAGAATATGCAAACCACCACAGTACAGCAAGCTGACAGAGGGGTGGTAGACTTTAACAGAATTTCCTTTTAAAATCAAAATCAAAATTTTCTGCTCCCCTCCACAGCAAAGCTTCCAGAAGGATTGCCTGTGTGCTCTCTCCACTTCTTCACTCATATTCACCTTTCTGTTTTTCCCATTAGCTCATCAGTCCAACCTGGCTTGAGTCCCATCATTCCACTGAAAGTTGTTTTCAAACTCAGCGGTGACTTCCACATTGCCAAATACAAAGAACTTTTTTCTTTCTTTTCTTTTTTTTTTTTTTTGCCTTCTCCCTTTTATGAAACAATCTCCTCTCTTGACTTCTGTGACAATATCCTCTTCTGGCTATCTTTTCCCCTCTTTTATTAGTCTTTTTTCCCAGTTTCTTTTGCTATATTTTTCTCTATTACCTAAACTTAAATATTGGTATTCCTCAGAGTTTTGCCTTGGATTGTCTTCACTTCTTTTTATATGACTCTTTCTAAGTGACTTCATCAATTTCCATTGCTTTAATTATTGTCTATATGTTAAACACTCTTTTGTTTATGTTTTTAGCCCAGATCTCTTCTTTGAGACCACTTAAACCAACTGCCTGTATGACATCTCCATTAGGATGTCTCATGGTCTTACCAGGCTTTACATGCCTGTTTTGTTGTTGTTGTTATGTGCCGTCAAGTCAGACCCGACTCATAGCAACCCTTCCTTGGGTTTGCGAGGCAGTATCACTATGGAAGTAGATTGCCCAACCTTCCTTCCAAGGAGTGGCTGGTGGGTTTGAACCGCCAGCCTTCTGGTTAGCAGTCCAGTGCCTTAGGCACTATGTTACCAGAGCTCCCATGCCCTGTTGTGGATGGACTGAATTGTGTTACACAAAAAATAAATAGCTTGGTACCTCTGAAGGTGACGTTCATTTCATATAGTAAAATGGCTGAATCAAAACTCCACTTAGTTATAAGCTCCTGCTTTTGCATTTCTGAGAATGTAGACTTAACTTCTTACTCATATGCATATGGCCTTGGGACTCTGGATGGGTCAAAGTAGGAGAACCTGGCCCTAGTCAACCATACTAGGTGGATCATAATCCAATTTAAGTGGTATCCTGATAAAAGAAGAGAGAGACACAGAATGGACAGCCATGTGAAGATGTATTTGCAAGCTAAGGATCACCTGGGGTTACTAGAAACTGGGAGAGACAAGAAAGGATGTTCTTCTGAAGACTACTTTAAATGTAACAATGTAAATGATGTTCCCTTAGAGAGCATTGCCAGATGATGACTTGATTTGGACTTTGTGATAGTTGGAGCTGTGTGTCAACTTGCTGGACCACAATTCTGTGTGGTTTGAGCAATTGTGATGTGAAATATTCCCATGATGGGATCAGATATATATGTTTTGAGCAGCCAATAATTGAAAGAAAGTTTCCCTAGGGGTGTGGCCTGCTTCCAGTATATTTATGGACATCCTGGGAAAAGAGACACTCTTCTGTGGATCGGGATTCTGTTGTGCTGCCTACAACTGTCCATGAGCAAACAATCCACCATTCGGCCTGGAGATCTTGGCTTCATCATTCATCTGAGTCAACAGCCAGTATACTGCCTGCCAACCTTGAGCTTGTCAGCCCCTGTAGCTGCATGAGTCAGGAAAAGCCTCCAGCTTGACATTTGATCCATGGACTTGGGACTTGCCAGCTTCTATAACTGTGTGAGCTCTGGTAGCGTAATGCCTAAGGCACTTGACTGCTAACCAGAAGGCTGGCAGTTCAAACCCACCAGCCACTCCTCGGAAGGAAGGTTGGGGAATCTACTTCCATAGTGATACTGCCTTGGAAACTCGGGGCTGACTCAATGGCACATAACAACAACAACATAAGTGTGTGAGCCATTTTCCTAAGATAAATTTCTCTTTCTTTTTCTCTTTATAAGCTTTACTGGTTTTGCTTCTCTAGAGAACCCAGTCTAACACAGACTTCTAGCCTGAACCATGAGATAATACATTTCTGCTCTTATAAACCACCCAGTTATTTTGTTATGGTAGCCCAAGGAAACTGATACAATGCCCAAGATTTATTCACTCCTGCAACTTCCCAAGCCTGCCCTCTTCCTTCCTCAAATCAGTAAATTACACTACTTGCTACTTAATTCCTAAAGTCAGGTGTCATTCCTTATTGTTGTATATTCCCATGACCACCCATAATCCTGATTACTTTATCTTTAACACAAATTTCAGCTCCGCCCATGACTCTGCATCTCTACCACCTCCACTCTGTGGTACATGAATCCCTTCCTGCCCAGATAATGACAATACCTCTTGGTGCATCTCTCTGATACCATTCTTGCCTACTTCCCACCAATTTTCTACAACAGCTAAAATACAGTTTTTTAAAAAAATGTAAATCAAATTATGTCACCATTCTGACTCAATTTTCCAGAGAAGTTCCCATTATACTTAGAATAAAATGTGACAACAGCAAGGTCCTAAGTGATCTGATCTTGGTCAATCTCCAATTTAGCTCACTTCAATCTTTCTCATCACTACTTTTGCCAAAGAGAGAAATTGATAGCAGACACCTTGCTTCAGTTTTGGGGTTTTCTTTCTCACAAAACCAAATACTCTCTCTAAAGGAATCTGACTGAAATTATTCCTCCAGCAGCTTTTCTTTCACCTAAAGTTGCAAATCCTCTCCTTCATGTTAGAAGCTTGGATTACTAAATTAGAATCTCAAAATGCATGGCTGGGTGAGGGGTCAGAGATTATCCTGTGAATTTATATCAGTTGATATCAGCAAAGTGGAAAGTGAGAGTTTTATCAATCTCATTAAGATAAGCCAATGGTTGATCTATATTTCCCTCACCTTCTCTTTATAAAGGAGCTCTGACAGCCTAGTGAATAAGACATTTGGCTGCTAACCAGAAGGCTGGTAGTTTGAAAACCTAATGGAGGTCATTATCAGTTCGAATTGATTCAATGGCAGAGTTATTTTATCCTATTTTTTGGAGGGTTTCTCTTTATAAAGCCCATATGCCTAGCTTCTTGGAGCCTTTTTTCCCCCTTTGGAATCAAAACTGTCTCCCTATATGTGTATGAGAGTCCTGGTGGCACAGTCGTTAAGCATTTGGCTGCTAACTGAAATGTCAGTGGTTCAAACCCAGTAGCCCCTCCATGAAAGAAAGATGTAGTAATCTACTTCCTTAAAGGTGTACAACCTTGAAACTTTATGGAGCAGTTCTACCCTTCCTATAAGGTCACTATGAGTTGAAATCAACTTGACAGTTGTGGAGAGATAAATATACAGAAAAACTGCTCAGAATAAATAAGTTCAAATTTTGGTGAGTTCTGTTTGTTTTTAACACATTCTAGACATCAAGTAAATCCTCATGATATTTTCCATCATAATTCCCTGTTTATTTCTTTCCTAGGGCATTGTGGTAGGCTGAAAAATGGCCCTTACAAGATATCCATATCTTAATTTCATCCAGTTGTAAATGTTACCTTGTTGTTGTCGTTGTCATGTGCCGTCAAGTTGGACCCAACTCATAGCGACCCCTTCTTGGGTTTCCAAGGCAGTATCACTATGGAAATAGTTGCCCAAACTTCCTTCTGAAGAGTGGCTGGTGAGTTTGACTCCAGCTTTCTGGTTAGCACTCAAGTGCCTTAGACACTATGCCACCAGAGAAGGACTTTTATAGATGTAACTAAACTAAGGATCTTGATATAAGGAGATTATCCTGGATTAACAAGGTGGGCCCTCAGTGCAATCGCATGTATCCTTATGAGAGGAAAGCAGAAGGAGATTTTACTCTCTCTGACATGAGGAAGATGATGCAATAATAGAGGCTAAATTAGAGTGTTGTAGCCACAAGCCAATGAGTGATGGCAGGTATCAGAAGCTAGAAAAGGCAAGGAATGGATTCTGTCCTAGAGCCTCTTAAGAGGAGATGGCCCTACCGACATTTGATTTCAGTCCATTGATATTGATCCTGGTCTTCTAGTCTCCAGAACTCTCAAAGAATAAATTACTGTTGTTTTAAGCCACCTGATGTTAATTGATGTTGAGTCAGCCTGTGACTTCTGCCAAACCCATGAACTGCTCCATAGTGGTTTTCTTGGCTCTAATCTTTACAGAAGCAGTTTGCCAGGCCTTCCTTGCACAGAACTGCTGAGAGTGTTCAAACCACAAACATTTCAGTTAGCAGCTGATCGAAAACCACTTAGCCAGTGGTTGTTGTTGTAAGGTGCTGTCAAGTTGGTTCTGACTTATAGCGACCCTATGCACAACAGAACAAACTATGGCCTGGTCCTGCACCCTCATCAAAACTGTGCCCTGCTCAAGCACTAAGGTTCAAGAACTAAGGTTCTTCCTCCTTTTCTCTGACTCTCTACTTTACCAAGGATGATATCCTTCTCCAGGGACTGGTCCCTTCTAACAACATGGTCACAGTAGGTAAGATGAAGTCTGGCCATTCTCGCTTCCAAGGTGCACTCTGGCTGCACTTCTTCCAAGACAGATTAACCACCTAGTTTATGGCAATTTGTTAAGGCAGCCATAGGAAACTAATTCAGGTATATCAAAATCTGTAATTATTTTATTTATTTGTTTACTTATGTTTTCCTTTACCAGTCTGCAAGCACCATGAGAGCAGAAACTACATCTGTCTTTCTTATTTAGCATTACATGCCTAGTGTTCTTGTTGTTGTTAGGTGCCATTGAGTTGGCTTTGACTCATAGAAACCCTATGCACAACAGAACAAAACACTGCCTGGTCCTATGCCAGTCTCACAATCTTTGCTAAACGTGAGCCCATCATTACAGCCACTGTGTAAATCCATCTCATTGAGGTCCTTCCCCTTTTCTGTTTATCTTCCACTTTACCAAGCATGATATCCTTCTCTAGGGAATGGTCCCTTCTGACAACATGACCAAAGTAGGTGAGACAAAGTCTGGCCATCCTTGCTTCCAAGGAGCACTCCAGCTGCACTACTTCCAGGACAAACTCGTTCCTTCTTCTGGCAGTCCATGGTACTTTCAGTATTCTTCTCCAACACCACAACTCAAAAGCATCAGCTCTTCTTCAGTCTTCCTTATTCACTGTCCAGGTTTCACATGCATATGAGACAATTGAAAATACCATGGCTTGGGTTAGGAGCATCTTAGTCTTCAAAGAGACGTCTTTACTCTTCATCACTTTAAACAGGACTTTTGCAGCAGATTTGCCCAGTGCAATATGATATCTGATGTCTTGACTGCTGCTTCTATTGGTGTTGATTGTGGAATCAAGTAATATGAAATCTTTGGCAATTTCAATTTTTTCTCCATCTATCATGATACTGCTTATTGGTCCAGTTATGAGGATTTTTGGGTTTTTTTTTTTTTTTTTTAATGTTGAGAAGTATTCCCTATTGTAGACTGTAGTCTTTAACTATCATCAGTAAGTGCTTCAAGTCATCTTCACTTTCAGCAATCAAAGTTGTGTTGTCTGAATTTCACAGGTCATTCATGAGTCTTCCTCTGATCCTGATGCCACGCTCTTCATATAGTCCAGCTTCTCAGATTGTTTGCTCAGCATACAGATTGAATAAGTATGGTGAAAGGATATAACCTTGACTCACTCCCTTCTTGAATTTGAACGATGCAGTATCCCCTTATTCTGTTCAAATGACAGTCTTGGTTTATGTACAGGTTACTCATGAGCACAATTACATGTTCTGGATTTTCTATTCTTCTCAATGTTACCCATAATTTGTTATGATCTACACAATAAAATACTTTTGCATGGTCAGTAAAACACAGACAAACATCTTTCTGATATTCTTTGCTTTCAGCCAAGGTCCATGTGACACCAGCAATTCATTTGATGTCCTCCTCTGAATCCAGCTTGCATTTCAGGAAGTTCTCTGTCAGTATACTGCTGTAACCATCTTTGAATTATCTTCAGCAAGATTTTACTTGTGTGTGATATTAATGATATTGTTTGATAATTTCCACAATCTTGGGATCACCTTTCTTCAGAATGGGTACAAATATGGACTATACATTGTTAGAGGGTAAAAAGCTGGAAATCATATTTGTTTTTGATCAGTACTGTATTTCTGGAATTTAGCAAAGTGATGGAGTAGTAGATTCTATATCTATGTGGATATGCCTAGTAGCCTGTCATTAGTAGGAGTTTGATAAATATATTTTGAATGAATGGATTAATTTCTCTTTTTCAAAGAGGAGTTAGTTTTTTAAAAGACTTTCAAAAGCTTTTAATCCAATCATTTGTCTAAAAGCTGTGCTCTTTAATATGAGTCAATGAAGCAGGCAACTTTTCCTGCCACCTCACCTTCTCCACCCAACCCAAATCCAATCCTTAATTCCCATACGTATATCTTTCCCCACCATCACCACCACCTCCACCCTATCCTAAATTACTAGTATGTTTTCTTGGACTAATGCAAAGGCTTCCTAACTGGTTTACATACTTCCGCTCTTCTGCCTTTCTAGTTTGACCATTAAACAGTATTGAGAATGATCTTGTAATCACATAATCTTATACTTAAAGTCCTTCAGTGAGGTTTTTGACAAAAATCCTTAGCATTATCTACAAAGGCCTGCATTATCTGTCTACTTCTAACTTCCAGCATATCACCATGACATCCCCTTCTCAGATTCTCCACAACTGCACAATGCCTTCTTCAAATCATTATTATTTACCTTATCCCTTCCCACTCAAAGTCTTGGCACATGTTCTCCTCTCTCTTTTTTTCTCGTTTGCTTATTGTTGGCCTTCCTCACTAGACTATACATCCCTAGCAGGTAAAAAGCTAGAAATCCTACTTGGTTTTGATCATTACTGTATCTCCAGAATTTAGCAAAGTGGTAGAGTAGTAGATTCTCAACAACAACAATAAAATGCTAAATGAATGGCAATCCAAGTCAGAAAATGATGTTTTCAGTTTTTAAGTAGAAACTCCAACTCTTCATGGTGACTTCAAATTTTTGACAGTGTTTTACACAGTATTACATTTAATACCCATAGAGATCCTGGGATAAAGAGTAGATAATCTTTTTTTTTTTTTTCCCCTTTTTGCAAGATGATGAAGCGGACTCTCAGAAGATTTAAATGACTTATTCATGATGACATGACTAGTAACTTTTAAAAGTTATAATTAAACTATGCACAAATATATGAGATAATCTGCACATCATGTATAAACCTATACATATTATGTATTGTTTGCAGCCCATCAGATACTGTCTTAAGCATTGTAAATGTATTTTTTTAATCTAAAAAACAATCCTATAAGGTAGTTGTTTTTATTATTTCCATGTTAATAAAGAAGAAATTGATCTTTGAGAACTTGCTCAAAACACATAGCTATTACATAGGAGAAGCAAGATTTAAACTTAGCTCTCTCTCTGATTCTACAGTCCAAACTTCTTAACTGTCTCCTTCTTTTTTAATTCTGAGATATTTCAGATGTACAAAATTAAAATAAATAAATAAATGGTAAAATCTACAAACACATCACTCAGCCTAAGACATAAAACATTAGAGATAAGAGTGACATCTCCTGAATTTGTTATTAAATTCCTATTTCTCATGGACAAAGTTAATTACTTACCTGAATATGTTTTATAATTCCCAGGTCTGCGTTTATACTTTTGGTACATGTATATGTATTCCTAAACAATACTGACATTGTTAACATATTATATGAATGCTATCTCTGATATATCTCCTTGGGCAATTTCCTTTATTTATTCATGATATGTATCTGTTTTGAACAATGTAGCTCCTTTTCATTTATGCTAAGAGTAGTTTCACTACAAAGTTAAGTTTACATCAAAATGGCCATTAATCTTTGAGATTTGAGAATAATCTGTATTCTGATCTATGCATGGGAAAAAAAACATGCAAGTAGTTTGTACAGCTCCTCCTCACTCCCAGTTATCACAATGTAGCCTTAAGTTGATCTGTCAAGCCACCCCCAATGATAACTCTTGGTCAAGGAGGACACACCTTTGAGTCCGTCCTTTGAGAAATGCCCCAGTAATCCAGCTTCTTCACAAATTTCCTCTGACATAGCATTGGATTTCTCCTGGGAACAGGGCACTGTTTTCTCCATATCTTTCTAATATCAGAGAGGGGACTTTAAAAGCATTTTGGATGAAATATTTTTCAGAGTATTTGGAAATCAGACCTGAGATAAGCTTCTTGTCGATAAATTGTTTGGCTAGAAGATTCAATTGTTGTTGTTATGTGCCGAGTTGGACCCGACTCATAGCGACCCCTCCTTGGGTTTCTGAGGCAATATCACTGTGGAAGTAGATTCCCCAACCTTCCTTTAGGTAAGAAATATGTATATATAAACCAAAAAACCAAAGTCACCATCGTCGAGTTGATCCCAGGTCATAGGGACCCCTCCTTGGGTTTGCAAGGCTGTATCTCTATGGAAGTAGATTGTCCAGTCGTCCATCCAAGGAGTGGCTGGTGAGTTTGAACCACCAACCTTCTGGTTAGCAGTCATATGTCTCAAGCACTTTGCCACCAGAGAGCTTATGTACACACACACACACACACACATATATTACCAACTAATGGGATTTTTGGTGCAAGGAAGGCATGGTTGTGGAATCCATGGAACACCCCTCCTGAGTACTGCCTTGTTTAATTTGGAGGGAGCCTGCTTGCTGAAGAAGAAAGTGGAATAGATGGTTGTTTTCCATGACACAAATGTACAAAATATTTGGTCTTAAATTCTCTTATAATCAAGGATTATTTTGAATATGAGCTCTGTGGCTGTGTATCATTAATTCAAAAAGCTTATGTTACTATTAATTGTATCCATTAGCTATAATATTTTCCCTAACTGTGCCTATTGGGTAATGTCACTTCCTTACAAGTGCTTTCATATGCTAGACAAAATTATCAGTCCTATTAAGTGAAACAAAAAGCTATTTAATTGAATGATTGTTGCATGTCATTCTGTCAGTTAAACTGGAATATGGGATCATTCTCTAATTCAGGATGGGTTTCTATGTAGTCGTACATTTGTAGGAAAGAAGAAATCTACATAAAAGAAATCATGAATAGTTTTATTAACTACCAAATTTAACTACATCCTGTTTTGTTTCTCTTCAAATAAATGTTGCCATTCCTTTATATAATAACATTACATTTAAGTTGAGAACTGACTCAAAATAGATACAAACAAAAAAAAAAAGGAAGAAATTTCCATTTATCCTCACTAAATTAATACCAATAGAAGAAGAGTCCATGGATATTCCTCTAAAGAAACTTGCAAAAACTCCTTTTTAGTCCATGACTCTAGAAAAGCCTTTTAAAAAGTCCAGGAACAAACTGACCATAGGACCAGACACAAGACAAGCCATTCTGGAAAAGTCAAGTGGACCTCATTAAATATTCCCAAATCAAATAATGGCAGTGTTTGGTTCCAGGCAGCTGCAGATGGAAATGTGCCCTTATGTGTGGCACTAGTGTTCGCTACTATTGGGATGTCTTCACACTTGATTCCCTACCTCCTTCTTCCTTATCCACTCTCTTCCCCTTCTCCTTCTTTTAGTCAAAAAAGATTCCTAATGGAATGTTGACTTGGTGATCTCATTCCAAGGCCCCATCTATTTAAACACAATAATTTGAAGAGGAAATAAAACTGGTCATATT
Source organism: Orycteropus afer afer (assembly GCF_000298275.1). Lineage (NCBI taxonomy): Eukaryota > Metazoa > Chordata > Mammalia > Tubulidentata > Orycteropodidae > Orycteropus > Orycteropus afer. The sequence continues at coordinate 274,899 of NW_006921666.1, read as the reverse complement.
GGTAAAGGAAAACTAATAAAAAAAAAAAAAAAGTTTCACCCAGTCACTTAACAGGAATAGACTGAATTCAATCTTTGTTTTCTTAAAAACTGGCTTGTGCATATAGGCCAAGTCTGGGTAGTAACACAAACTCAACAAATTGGGAATCTTTTCCTAAGAGACTCAACATGCAGCTGAAAGACCTTCATATTGGAGGCTTTCACTCATAGCAGATCTGTAGTTATTTCTGGGGTGGAATGTGGCAGCTGTCTTACAGCTGGCTAACATTATGGACTGGTGATGAAACCAGGAAGTGACAAATGGTCTATCAAATTTCAGCCGTCAGGTTGATGGAGGAGAGAGAATGCAACCAAAAAAAAAAAAAAGCTTCAGGTTGGAAAAAAAAAGCTTCAGGTTGGAAAAAAAAAAAAAAGCTTCAGGTTGGAATCTGGCTAAAACTTTGTACTTTGAATTTAAAAATCCGAATATTAATCAGAAAGAGTCAAAAGAGACTAACCACTGAAGTTCAAAGTTACCCCTTCAGAAAACTGGAGCTGCCTCCCCAATACAAAAGGAACCAATAAATAAATAACTAGGGAATTGGCACTTCTGACTAAGAACATATTTTTAATGATATTTAGCTTTTTACATGCTTTTTTTTTGGGGGGGGGTGGCAATCTACTTCTGTAGTGATACCACCTGGGAAACCCAAGGAGAGGTTGCTATGAGTCGAATCCAACTCGACGGCAGTGAGTTTGGTTTGGTTTTGGTTAATGGTTATGGGGGAGCTCTGGTAGTATAGTGCCTAAGGCACCTGACTGCTAACCAGAAGGCTGGCAGTTCAAACCCACAAGCCACTCCTTGGCAGGAAGGTTGGGCAATCTACTTCCATAGTGATACCGCCTTGGAAACCCAAGGAGGAGTCACCGAGTCAGGTCCAACTTGACAGCACATAACAACAACAACAAAGTGGTTATGGGGGTTAAAACAGTAGTATAGTTTAAGAGCCATCATGCATCAGGTATGGAGCTGGAAGATTAACATACGTAACTCTATTCAATTCTCACAACAATCCTATGAGCTCCTCCAAAGAGAAGCAGAAATCCTTATCAATATTCCATTTTGGAGGAGTGATTAGAAAGAACCCGGTTACTTTCCAAAAACACTAAACAAAATTAGCATTGGTGATAAAAATGCAGTAGAGGTCAGGCAGTTCTCCTACCTATCCCAGACGCAGGAAGAGCTATAGAACTGGAGCTGAACTCTGACAACCTGAGTAGGAAGATTCTTTTTCCAGAAAAAGCAGACTTAATTGAGAGCTTTTAGAAAGGCATTCTGGTGGTGTAGTGAAGACATTTGGGGACCAGTTAAAGAAAATTTGCTGGGTGGAACCCACTAGCCACTCCATGAAAGAAAGATGAGGCAGTCTGCTTCTGTAAAGATTTACAGCCTTGGAAACCCTATGACTCTGCTTTGAGTCAGAATCAACTTAATGGCAGTGAATTAGGTATTTGTTTTCTTTAATAGAACATAAAAGAATTTGATATGGAATTGAATTACTAGATAATTCTAACATTCCTAAAGGTATTTGTCCTTTGAACTCCAAATTTGCATAAAGAATACAGAGAGTCCCTGCATTACAAGTTAATTATATTCCTAAATCTGTCTTTAAGTGAAATATGTACATAAGTTAGAACAGTTGGTAGGTTCATATCTAACATCAATTAGTCAGATGTTTGTCTTGTCCTTGTTGTTAAGTGCCTGGGGTCGGACCTGATTCAAACCACCCCTCCTTGGGTTTCTGAGGTGGTATCACTAAGGAAGTAGATTGCCCAAACTTCCTTCCGAGGAGTGGCTGATGGGTTTGAACCACCAGCCTTCTGGTTAGCAGTTCAGTGCCTTAGGCACTACACTATCTTAGTATATGTTATATAGTGTACTTTTCTATCCATAGAAAAGATTAAAGAAATACTTCCAGATACACTAAGACATCTTTAACATAATAATACAGTAATAATAATAATGTTTTGATGTAGTCACAAAGAAGCACCTATTTATTATTGGGAACCATTGCATGTACTTCAATTTTTAGTTTAATAAGCTTTACTGGAGTTAGTTCATAACTTCAGGTTGTACATAAATTGAACCATTTGTAACTGTCATAAATTGAATTGTGTACACCCAAAATTTGTACCAACTTGGCTGGGCCATGATTCTCAGTGGTTCAGCAATTATGTAATGATATAATGTGGCAGATATGTAATTATACTCCATGATGTGATCTGATGTGAAAAACCAAAGGAACATAAAAGGATTAAGATTAAGGGTGGGATACAACTCTCTTAGTCTCTTCACAGCCCTGATCCTAAGTAAGGAGAACTTCCCTGGGGTGTGGCCTGCAATGCCTTTTATCTTACAAGAGAAAAAAGAAGAGAGAAGGGAGCAGAGTGGGAGGACCTGCTAGCACCAGGAAAGAGCCAGGAACGGAGCATGTGCTCTGGATCCAGGGTCCATGCGGTGGGACTCTCCTAGGACCAATAGACACGAAGAAAGCCTTAAAGCCAGCACTCTGAATTTGAACTTCTAGACCCCTAAACTGTGAGAGAATACATTACTGTTTTTAATGCCATCCACTTGTGGTATTTCTGCTATCTAGCAGTACTAGATAATTAAGATAGTAACCCAGGGACTGCCTGTAACTTCATCCAACTAAAATTCATTGAATAACTATGTAGTAGCTCTGGTGGCATAGTGCCTAAGGCATTTGACTGCTAACCAGAAGGCTGGCGGTTCAAACCCACCACCCACTCCTCAGAAGGAAGACTGGGCAATCTACTATCCATAGTGATACTGCCTCGGAAACCCAAGGGGAGATTACTATGAGTCGAAATCAACTTGATGGCAATGAGTTTGGTTTTGTTTTTTGGTATATAAGGCATAAGATCTTTAATTATAGTTAAAGGGTGATTCTTGCTTTCAGATAGCTTGTTATACAGCTATTATTTATAGCTTGGCTGGAGAGGTTTTTTTTTTTTTTTTTTTTTTTTTTATGTGCCGTCGAGTCAGCCCGACTCATAGCAACCCCTCCTTGTGTTGCCAAGACAGTACTTAGGCAGTATGCTACCAGAGCTCCTGGAGAGTAGTGAGGTAGAAAGAGCCTGAAGGAAGAACTACTGGGTCCTTTTGACTACTATATAGAATGTGAAAGAGGTTAAGTCAGGTTGAAATAAGCAACTTGTAGCCATCACTGTGAGTTTTCCCAATGAACTTTCCAAATCAGATAAATCATCCAGTAATAATTTCAGTATTTAGCAGATAAGGAAACTGAGACTCAGAGCAGTGAAGTGGCAGACTTGTTGATCTGGCCTGTCAGAGCCAGACTTCCCTTTGTTGCCTCCAGTGTTGTTTCTCCACACTCCTTGACCTCACTGTGCCAAACTACTTCTCAACCTACTTCTGCACCATAATCAATTAATTCAAACCATGGCTTACTTAATTTATCCATTTACCATTTTAATGAGTTGAGGAATCATTTCAGTGTCTGGCCAATTTGGCCTAAATGTTCAATCCTATAGTCTTAGGTAAACCCAGCTTCCAGGAATTATCTTCTCATGGCATTAAGAATGATGTCAACACACAAAGCTGTTTGACAAAGGAAACAGTGAGCACACAGTCAGCCTATTTGGAAAGATTGCAGCAACTAAATCCAATGAGGGTGTCAGTTCTTTGGCAGAATGGCCATGCAAAGTTGTAGCTGAAATTCAACCACTTCTTACTGCATCTGGAGTTTCCTGATGAAAGAGGGCATGTTGTTTTGCTATACATATATTAGATTAAGATAATCATTTTAACAATAACAGACCAAGGCGTTGGGAAATATTTATTAGTAACTATTAAGTAATCCTTACCTTGGATTTTAGCCAGAGTATTGTGTTGTCATGAGAGTATGCCTAATTTGCAGGACTTAGACCTTTTAATATGATCAAGAGAGGAATATGCCCTGCATTTTGTCCTAGGACCAATACTATGATCTATATAAGTGTAGTTCTCTCATAGTATGGAATGATACACATTTATAGATCGGGTATCCTGATAGGTTTCAAGGAAAAGCCATTTGGAACTCCACTGAAACGCTCCATAATGTTCTTGAAACTTTTCACTCACTTGTAGTTTTAGAATATAAACCAGACATTCTTGTTCAGCAAGCTGATGCCTTCTGAATGAATAGGACAATAATGTTATCTTGAGTAATTATCCCAACAATCAGCAGCCTTTGACACCAAAATCAAAACACCAAACCCACTGCTACCCAGTCCATTCTGATTCATAGCGACCCACCTTGGGTTTCTGAGATGGTAAATCTTTACAGGAGTAGGTTGCCTAGTCTTGCTTCCATGGAGTGGCTAGTAGATTTGAACCACCAGTCTTCTGGTAAGCAATCAGATGCCTTAGGCATTGTGCTACCAGAGCTCCTTAGGACCTAAAATCTAACTAAGGTGATTATGATCTTTAGAAGAGATAGATAGATTTTATTACAGTGATTCCTTTCATATGTTTTGAAGAGGATATAGAATGAGGTGCTGGAAGATTGCTTATCTACCTAGCAGATCAGCCTATGCCTCACTTAACTGTCATAAGCACAAAGTTATTAGGAAAGGGAATGACTGAGGACATGGGATGGCAATCTTACCATTCTCTCAAAAAGTAACAAGACCATGACTGATATTGTCACTGATTCCTCACTTCATATTCTGCACTTCACCAAACATACTCTTTTCCTCCAACTCCATTGCATATACTTCCCCAAATATCACTAAAAAATGTCACCTTTTCCATGAAATCTAAGTAGAGGTGTGATGCTCTGAATATGTAATCTCCTTTGTTAAAGAATAAGAGGGAGCAAAGTCATTTAGAATCTTTTTGACTAGTTAATCTTTGAAAAAAATATTTTTAATAAGCAAGATAATGATTCTTTCTTTTAAAGTACATAGATTCCTAAATTTTCCTTCACTTATGTGAATAGAATTCATAAAAGCATCTACAAGGCTAAAGAAAATGACAATATGACTACCATCCATACTGGCACATAAGAAAACAAAATAGCTTCCTGATGTTCCTTTAAGACATATGTGTCTATAGGTGAATTCAATAATCACATTTGTCATGGATCAGTTGTTCAAGTCACAGTCTTCATACAACTGTGATGTAATGATTTAGCACTTGGGTTTTGCAGCCATATTGTCTGGATTTGAAATCTGTTTCCTTCACTTTACAGGCTGGTTGGCCTTAAACAATTCTACTGACATTTCTGTCTAGCTTTACTCATCTGCAAAACAAGGACAATACCAGTATCTAACTTACTGGATTGTTATAAAGATTAAGAAAGTAAATTAATACAAATGAAGTGCTTAGAATAGTGCCTGGCACAAAGCAAGAACTCAATAAAAGAAGAATTACTTTTCAATTGGAATTAGCTCATCTTCCCTCACCTAAGTTCGGCACCTTTTGTTTCCCATTTATTTTATCTTGCTGCTCTATTCCTCCTTTGATGTACCTGTGCCAACACACCCTGATTCATAGTGCCACAGAAACTCCTTAAAGGCAGAGATCACATCCATTACTTCCTTGTGTTTCTTACATGACCTAGCATTTCATTCACCATAAGGTGGGTTACACTTAAGTATTTATTAAAACAAATTGCCCTAGTTATCCCCTGACAAGAAATTGTCAGTCAGGCACATTTCCATCTCGGGTGTCTTGAAGAGATGGCCCAATGCCACTCTCGAGAATTATTAAATAGATGTTATAAGCAGCATAACAATAATTAAACCATTAAATTTTACAGGGTGTGATCTGCAATATATTCATTACTTTGTACTCAGTGAATTATTGGGCAAAAGGAGAAAGACCAAGAACTCATGTGAAAACTGGCTAGATTTCAGGTAATAGAGCCTGATATTCTGACTGTGAACTTTGATGACCAAATTATTCTCTGTGAGAGAATAACTACATTGACCAAAAGAAAAGGAAAGTAAAAGAAAGAAAGAAAGACAGAGAGTGAAGAGGGATCAATGTATACATTTTACTGAGATATAGCCAATAATCTGGTTGTTTCTAGGTGGCATAAACAGTTAAGTGCTCAATTGCTAACCAAAAAAATTGGTGGTTTGAGTCTATCCAGAGCTGTCTTAAGAGAAAGTTCTAGAGATCTACTTCCAAAATTATCAGCCTTTGAAAACCCTATGGAGCACCATGCTACCCTGACATCCATGGAGTCCTCATAAACCAGAATCTAATCAATGGCAGCTGGTCGGGTTTTCACTTTTAGCCAAGAATTCAATCTACCAGAACACCTAACTACTAACTATTTACCACGGAGTCAGGTAAATTCAGAGTCATGATGACTACGTACATCACAGTAAACTGTGTTGTGCAGGGTTTCCAGTAGCTATTTTGGAAGTAGATCACGTGGCCTTTATTCTGAGGCATCACTTGGCAGACTAGAATTGCCAGCCTTTCCATTAACAGTCAAGCATGTTAATCATTCGCACTCTCCAAGGAGTCCTGCCAGAACACTGACTCTCTACTTTACCTACTTACCTGTATGATTCTGAGACAATAGCCAAAACAAAAATAATTACTAAAACAAGTGGACAATGAAATCAGTTCAGAGAAAAATTAATTAGTGAAGAGTGTTCCTCAGCAAAAGGTAAGGTGTTACCTCTCTCTCGTTTTCTTTTTTTTTTTCTAAATCTATATCACACAGAAGAGAGGAAGACTAGAGAAGACTGAAGTTGTCAAGGATTCAATTTTAGTTATATCTACAGTGAACACCCATGCAAACAGCAGTCAAGAAATCAAGTGACATTTTGCACTGGGCAAAGCTGCTTTAGACCTCTTTAAAATGTTGAAGAGCAAAGATGTCACTTTGAAGACTAGGGTGTGCCTGACCCAAGCCATGGTATTTTCAATAGCCTCACATTCATGGGAAAGCTGGACAATGAATAAGAAAGACCAAAGAAATGATGTATTTTAATTGTGGTGTTGCCAAAGAATATTGAAAATATCATAGCCTGCCAGAAGAACGAACAAATCTGTCTTGGAAGAAATACAGCCAGAATTCTCCTTAGATGTGAGACTTCATCTCCTGTACTTTGGTCATGTTATCAGAAGGGACCAGTCCCTGGAAAAGGAAATTATGTTTGGTAAAGAAGAGGGTCAGCAAAAAAGAGGAAGACTCTCAATGAGATGGATTGACACGGTGGCTGCCACAAAAGGCTCACGCATGGTAATGATTGTGAGATGGCCCAGGATTGGGCAGTTATGTTCTGCTGTACTTAGAGTTGCTATGAGTCAAACTGATTGGACAGCAACAGCATTGACAAGGTAACCAGAAGAACACTATAATTAGATGTTTATATGATTGTGATGACAAAGTCTGTGGTCATAGAAAAGTATGTAGGACCAAGGGAAATGAAAATGAGTCTTGCTGGAGAACTCTGAGTTGCCTATTTAGTATAGATGTGGCAAATGACTTTTAATAACACCTCCAAAAAGAAAGAAAATGACAAAAGAGGAAACCTCTTTCTAGTTAAACTTAACTTTCCAAGGTTCAGCCAAGCATCTTCAGAGTCTACTAGAGTTAAAAGACAAATGTGAGAAGCATAAGAAGTATA
>NW_006921666.1:254017-266709 GCF_000298275.1 Orycteropus afer afer | reverse complement strand
CCAAATTGTAAGAATAAACTCTTGTTTGTTAAGGACATCCCATTTGTGGTATATTCTCATCAGAGTGTCACTAGGGAATCAGAACATATATATTCACTTGAAAATTATATATTGAAAGGTTCTGTCTAAATTGATGTTTCATAAATCTAATCACCCTTTAAATATGTTTGAAAAGTTTGATATGTAAAGTAACATTAATGATTCCACATAGCAAATTATTGACAACTTGTGTTTCTGATTGCTATATTCACCATCACCACCACCACCACCCTCATTAAATAGAGTCCATCTCTACCAAAAATGAAGTACCATAAAGCCCAGGTTTCTTATCAGGTTTATTCTTGTCTTTGTTATGTAAGTATTGAGCAAGTTAATATATGTAAAACCCTCAAACATAGCCTAACACTTTGTAAGCATTCAAGAAACGCTAGCATTGTTACTGTCATAGCCTTTTTTCTTGTTGGTAGTATGCCCATACATTCCCAAATACTCCCTAGTGATGTGGATTATAGATACCTTTCTTATTTACTCTTTCTCAATGAACCTCTTGTCACTACCAAATTTTCCCTGAGGCAAGTAAAGGCTCTAACTGGAAAAACAGGATTTAAAATAAATTCTTTAGAGATTTCACAATCAAATTTAGCCCAAGTAATGTATAATTCATCAAACTGAGTTCATGTTTTGGCTAAAGACAGAAAGTCGGCTATTAGCCTTAGTGATATTAACTCGAGTAGTAAAATTGCACGTATTCCTATCTAGCTTTTTATTGTCAAGTTTAATTGCTTATTTGTTTAAGTACTTTCATCTGCCTTGATTACCACTTATGGAAATGAAGGTTCTTTTTTTTTTTTTTCTTTGCTTTACATTTTGCAAATGTTTCACAACTTTACACATGGCTACATTTTTACACTCGATCAGTTTTAATAAAAGCTAGAAAATAGTCAGTATAGCATAGAATTAAAAGATGGGTTTTGGAATTAGGCACAAATTGGTTGGAATCCTGGCCCTTCTATTAGGCAAGTCCTTCAGCACATTATTGAACTTCTTCCAGCTTCAGTTGCCTCATGTGTAATAAAAGGACAATAATAGTAGCAAGCTCACATAATAATTGTGGGAATTAAATAATCAAAAATAAATGTCAATGACCTTGTACATGGTAAATCTCGATGTTTGAAAGGCTATAAAAATTGCTGAGGTGGATAGACACTAACAGGTCATTAGAACAGTCCTAAAACAGAATTATCAGCCTGAGCAATTATTTCTTTAATAAAAGAATAAATGAAAATACATATAATACATATATTATTCTTTAGCCATGGATATTCACTTAGATCTAAGTTCACACACACATTTAGGAGCTATTCATACATTTATAAATGGGTGACTTTAACAAACAGGAATTTATTCTCTTATGGTTTAGGAACTAGAAGTCCGAATTCAGAGTGCCAGCTCTAGGGGCTGGCTCAAGGCCCTTCCACCTTCGAGTTCATTCAGCTCTGCCTCTTGTTCCAGGCCCACTGGAGCTGAAAGCTTCTTCTGACTCATGTAGCTACTGGCTGCTGAGACTGACAAACCCAAGATTGGCAGGTGAAATGGCACAATCCCAAAAGCGGCAGACAACCCAGCAGAACAATGGTTCAAATCCAGAAACTGGAGATGAAGAATCAGCCAAATGCAGCATCCAAATATTCTAAAAGCTAGTGACCTTCCTCAGAGCTTCTCCATATATACTGGAAGGAAGCCATATTCCAAAGGCAACTCCCCTTCAAATAATTCACAGCAGATTCCATATTGGAGGTGATTACAATTTCATCACGGGGAGTAACTCCATCCAGCTGCTAAACCACTCAAAACAACCACCCTGCCAAGTTGACACACAACTACCACATATATACACAACACATTAGTATTGGTCTCTGACTTCTTTTGCACATATTTAAGGATACAATAGTTGTGTCTCTTCTGAACTCAAAATTGGCCCATGTGTTCTGATTTAAACTCAAATTTTCTGTGATCTAATGTTTTCATACAACTTTGTTGCACCTACCAATGTGTATTCCTGATCTATTATCTGTTTGAAAGTCTTAGTGCTTTATATTTAAATCTGGGCGACTTATGCAAACTTTGGAGAGACCATCCACTTCCACTAACTATCTCCAACTGATCGATTTCCAAATTCATTAATCATGTTGCTAAGGTCACTTACAAGCCCTGTAGTTCTTACCTGGGCAATACTAAAACCTCTCTTTCTTGAATAGGGAATATCCAATTACTTCTACATCAGTGTATGTTTTGCTTTTTTTTTTTTTTTTTTGCATGTGCATGGAGTATAGATTTGTTGTGCTCTGGTGGCATGTTACTGTGAGGCTTGAGGATATGCCACTGGTATTTCAATTGCCAGTGAGGTTGCATATGGTGCACAGGTTTCAGCACCACTTGCAGACTGAGATAGACTAGGAAGAAGGAAGACACCATCCACTTCTCAAAGAATTGGCCAGGAAAACCTTATGAATAGCAGAGAAACACTGTCTGGTATATTATTAGGCAACTATATGAACAGCCAGAAACACTATTCAGCCCCAGAAAAACTGTCTGACACAATGCAGGACTGCAAGCCACTTAGGTTGGAAGGCTCTCAAAACAGGACTAGGAAAGCGATTCATTGTCAGAATAAAACCAGCCTTACTGATATGGATAAAGTAAAGCTTTCGAGACCTCTATTTGCTGATGTGACATGACTCAAATTGAGGAGACACAGCTGTAAACATCCATTAATAATTGGAACATGGAATGTATGAAGTATGAAACTAGAAAAATTGAAGTTGTCAGAAATGAAATGTAGTGCATAAAGATTGATATCCTAGGCATTAGTGAGCTGAAATGGACTAGTTTTGGCCATTTTGAATCAAACAACCATATGATCTACTATGCCAGGAATGACAATTTGAAGAGGAATGGCATGGAGTTCATCATCACAAAGGATGTTTCAAGATCTGTCCTGAAGTACAGTGCTGTCAGTGATAGGATAATATCCATACATCTACAAGGAAGACCCATTAATACTACTATTATTCAAATTTGTGCACCAACTGCCAGAGCTAAAGATGAGGAAATTGAAGATTTGTATCAACTTCTGCAGCCTGAAATTGACCAAATGTGCAATCAAGATGTGTTAATTATCACTGGTGACTGGAATCCAAAAGTTGGAAACAAAGAAGAATCACCGGTAGTTGGAAAATTTGGCCTTGGTGACAGAAATAATGCTGGAGATCGCATGATAGAATTTTGCAAGGCCAACAACTTATTCATTGCAAATACCTGTTTTCAACACCACAAATGATGGCTACACATATGGACTGCACCAGATGGAATACACAGGAATCAGATTGACTACATCTGTGGTAAGAGGTAATGGAAAAGCTCCATAACTTCAGCCAAAACAAGGCCAGGAGCTGATTGTGGAACAGACCATCAACTTCTTATATGCAAGTTCAACTTGAGGTTGAAGACTATTAAAACAAGTCCACAAAAGACAAAATATGACCTTGAATATACCCCTCCTGAATTTAGAGACCATCTAAAGAATAGATTCAATGCGTTGAGCACCAATGACTGAAAACCAGAAGAATTATGGGATGACATCAAGAACATCATTCATGAAGAAAGTAAAAAGTCATTAAAAAGACAGGAAAGGAAAGAAAGACCAAAATGGATGTCAGAAGAGACCTGGAAACTTGCCCTTGAATGGAGAGTACCCAAAGCAAATGGAAGAAATAACAAGACAGGAAAGCTGAACAGAAGATTTCAAAGAGCAGTTCTAGAAGACAAAATCAATTATTATAATGAAATGTGCAAAGACTTGGAGTTAGAAAACCAAAATTGAAGAACACACTCAGCATTTCTCAAGCTGAAATAACTGAGTAAAAAAATTCAGGCCTCAAGTTGCAATATTTAAGGATTCTATGGGCAATATTGAATGATGCAGGAAGCATCAAAAGAAGATGGAAGGAATAGATAGAGTTACTGTACAAAAAGAATTGGTCAATGTTTATCTATTTCAGGAGGTGGCATATGACCAAGAACCAATGGTATTGAAGGAAGAAGTCAAAGTTGCACTAAATGAATTGGTGAAAACAAGGCTCTAGGAATTGATGGAATACCCAATGCGATGTTTCAACAAATGGATGCCATGCTGGAAGCACTCACTCAGCTGTGCCAAGAGATTTGGAAGACAGCTATCTGACCAACTGACTGGAAGAGATCCATTTTTGTATCCATTCCAAAGAAAGGTGATCCCACAGAATGTGGAAAGTTTCAAATAATATCATTAATATCACATTTAAGTAAAATATTACTGGAGATAATTTAAAAATGATTGCAGCAGTACATTGACAGAGAACTTCCTGAAATGCAAGCTAAATTCAGAAGACACAGACGAAGAATATCACTGCTGACATCAGATGGATCTTGGCTCAAAGCAAAGAATACCAGAAAGATGTTTATTTGTGTTTTATTGACTACACAAAGGCATTTGATTGTGTGGATCATAACAAATTGTGGTAACATTGAGAAGAATGGGAATTCCAGAACACTTAATTGTACTCATGAGGAACCTGTACATGGACCAGGAGGCTGTCGTTCGAACAGAACAAGGGGACACTGCATGATTTAAAATGGGGAAGAGAGTGTGTCAGGGTTGTATCCTATCACCATATTTATTCAATCCATATGCTGAGCAAATAATTCAAGCAGATGGATTATATTAAGAAGACTGTGGCATCAGGATTGGAGGAAGGCTCACTAACAACCTTTGATAAGCTGATGACATAACTTTGCTTTCTGAAAGTGAGGATGACTTGAAGCACTTACTGATGAAGATTGAAGACTACAGTCTTCAGTATGTATTACACCTCAGTATAAAGAAAACAAAAATCCTCACAGCTGGACCTGTAAGCAGCATCACAATAAATGGAGAAAAGATTGAAGTTGTCAAAGACTTCACATTGCTTGGTTCTACAATACACCAATGAAAGCAGCAATCTAAATATTGGATGGCATATTGCATTGGGTAAATCTGCTGCAAAAGACCTGATGAAGAGCAAAGATGTTTCCTTGAAGACTAAGGTGCACCTGACACAAGCCATGGTATTTTTAACCACCTCATATGCATGTGAGAGCTGGACAATGAATAAGGAAGACCAAAGAAAAGTCAATGCTTTTGATTTGTGATGTTGACAAAGAATACTGAAAGTACAATGGACTGCTGAAGGAACTAACTAATCTGTCCTGGAAGAAGTGCAGCCAGAATGCTCCTTGGAAGATAGAATGGCCAGACTTGGTCTCACCTACTTTGGTCATGTTGTAAGAAGGGACCGTTCCTTGGAGAAGGATATCATGCTTGGCAAAATGGAGGGTCAATGAAAAAGGAGAAGGCCCTTAAAGAGATGGATTGACACAGTGGCTACAATGATGGGCTCAGGTATAGCAAGGATCATGGGGCTGGCATAGGACTGGGCAGTGTTTCGTTCTGCTGTACATAGGGTTGCTACGAGTTGGAGACAACTTGATGGCACCTAACAACAATAACAACAACAAGATAACCTGGGTTGGTAAACTTCAATAAGGGTTTTACATTCTTTAGCAGTTTATAGAGGTCTTTTTGTATATCTAGAAAATCTTTAGCAATGCTATGTTTTTCAGGACAGGTCCAAGCAAGAAAGGATATACATCGTTCTTTGGGAGTTTCCCTAGAACCAACTCCAGGATCTGACAGTACAATTTTAAAAGGTATTTCAGAGACAGATATTTCTTCCTGAGCAGATTCCTTAAGAATAAAGGAAGTTCTGAGAAAGTAAGAAGATAAGGACAGACTCAGAAGGGGTACACTGACTGAAGAGCAGAGGAAATGGGGTAGATGACTGGCATTCAAATTCCTTTTTGTCTTTTAGTGAATTTAGAAACAATATCTTGTGTGGGGGAGCTCTAGTGGCATACTGCCTAAGGTATGTGACTGCTAACCGGAAGGCTGGTAACGGTTCAAACCCACCATCCACTCCTCAGAAGGAAGACTGGTAATCTACTGTAGAGATACCACCTCAGAAACCCAAGGAGGGGTTGCTATGAGTTTAATTGACTCAATGGTAGTGACTTTGGTTTTGGTTTTGGTTTGGGCTTATCTTGTATGGAAGCTAGCCTGCTTTCTTGGTGTGCTTTAGAGATTTCTGTGTACTAATCAAAATAAACATCCAGTTGTATTTGCTGAATTCAAGAGCCTTTCATCTTTAATGCAGAAAAGCTAACCTGTCCAGATCAAAAGAACCCCAAATTAGCCATTTATGTTCTAAACTGTCCTTAATAAAGTCATGCTAGTGGTCCAGAAAAAAGCAGTTATGGGGGTCAAAATATTTGTTCATATAAGTGGCTGGTAGCCTAGAAGCCAGTCCTGTTGAGTCCTTAGAACCAGCATTCCCCATCTTACTTAAATAGTGACTTGCATGTGCTAGAAAACCTGATTGTGCACTGAAGAAAAATAAATGAGTTCAAACTTAATGGGATGAAACTTTGATCTTCCCAAAGTCTGTGCCTATTACACTTGGAAGTCTCAAGCTAATAGCCACAGCAAACTTAATTTGCCAGCAAGTTCATCAAAATGCTTAGAGCAAGCTAAAAATGAAAGCAGAAAAGAAAGTCAAGAATAAATCTTGAAAAACTCAGTGCGAGGAAGCAGGGCTCAACTTGAGAGCTCTTTAACCCGGGATGATCCTGAGAACCTGCGGAGAGAGATAAGCTTGAAAGGGTTCATGCTTGGTACCAAAGTTGTGGGTCTTCGATGTCCCAGGGGCTGCCAGAAGAAATGTATCTTCAAATCCCACTTACCTAACACCAGAAAATGTCAACAAGTAAGAACGTGGACTACATTAAATAAAAGCAAAGATATTATTGAAGATTCAAAACAGTTGGAATCAGGGACACATCTGATCACACAAGGTGAAATTAGATGCTACAAAATGGTGGCACAACACAGGCATATTTTTATATAAGATCAAGAACTAAAGGTAGAGCATTCTAATTGGAAGTTGCAAGATAAGGAAGGCCAAAGGCAGGACAACTCAAAGTGGGAACATTACAATGATTGGTTGGAAACATGAAAGTGGGCTATTTGGATTAGTTAGTTTAAATATGTGACTAATAGGGGTTTGACAGGTACTACTGAGGGAATTTCTGATAAGAGTCTTGTTTCAAGATCCATCCTTAAAAACATTTTTCCCATATCTTTAATTTAATCACAAAGAAAAGTATTTCCTTTGCAATGGGAAATTTCCCCATCAATCTCAAGATTTGATGTTTACAAGGGAAATAAGCAAAAGCTAAGATGGAGTTGGAGTTCAGACCTGGACCGATCACTCTGATACAAGTCCAATGGCTCAAATTTTGGATCTCTCACACAAAAATAATAGATGGCAATTGTTGAAAATTTGGAAATATGCATGTAGTATAAAGAATGGAATTTAAGCAATGTATAATATAACACCACTACCTGATAAACAACGGATTTCATTCATAAGATGAACATTTTTTGACATTTGAACATTTCTAAGATGAGAATGTGTTTTATCACTGGTGACATGTCATGGTGTAATTGGCAGCATATTTTATTTCTTCCAATTGTAGTCAAGTGGATTCCAACCCATAGGGTGTTGTTGTTGTTATGTGCTGTTGAGTCGGACCCACCTCATAGTGACCCCTCCTTGGGTTTCTGAGGCAGTATCGCTACGGAAGTAGATTGCCCAACCTTCCTTATACTGTTAATACCAGCTTAGATCTGATGGAGTACGATTCTCTTAACATTTTGTTATATTTTACTCAAGATATTTGTGCTAGTTAAAAACAAAATTGAGGTCATATCTATGTGATGTTGTGGCAAGCTTTAAATGAAATTCAAAAGTATGAGCTCCTTATTTTAATTGAGAATAAAATAAGGTGGGATTACAATGTCATCACCCTTTAAAATGTTATGTAGATGTACAAATGAGTAATATAAATAGCTACATAATTTTAAATAAAATACCTGTTACAAAATGTACAAGTCACTTACTTCCTCTTAGCCTCAGTTTCCTTATTTATAAAATGGACTTATTAATAATATCTATTTCTTACTCGATGGCACATAGCAACAACAACAACAACAACTTATGTATCTATGATGAGTCACTGAAGCACTCCCCTAATCCTGACATATATTGGATACTCACCAATATGATTCATCATCATTATTGTTACTAGTGGTAATATTATTGATGATTTTTCAGGGAGTAATCTTTAAGCATTTGCTTCAAAAAACAGATGATTGATTCCATTTATTAAATTTACATATATTGACAGTTTACCCCATGAGACACTAGCCAGGTACCACAAATACAAAGACAGATGTAACTTTTTCCAGGACCTTCTCTGAACATGTTTATTTTCAGGATCTTGTTAATTTGTTTTGGTTGAATGAGTTGTAGAGTTAAGAAGTGCCCTATCATTTATATTTTGTTCAAACAAAAAAGACGAACAAAACTAGAACACAGAGCAGTTCACACAGGATATTGGGCAATGTCATTCACGTGCAATCTTCTTTCATCCTTCCCTAATCCAGCTACTCTGATGTCACTGCTCCTTCCTCCATACTCCCCTGGGCATTATTTGCAATATTTATTATCACATTCTGCGTCATATTCGTGTGCACATCTTACTTGGCCTAGATTGTGAGGTCCTTGAAGGCAGAAATGTGATGCTATTTACCTTTGTCTCCATAGCATCTGGAACACAGCACATGCTTAGTAAGTGCTTTTGAATTGAATTACTTTTGGTCAGGTGACTATTGTTAGGGTTACTTATTCCTTGATGTAAATGGCTCCATCTACTTATTTTAAAATAAAAAATATATATAAATACATATATGTGTGTCCTGCTCTTTCTTGACTTTTCTGTTATTCAAGAGAATAAAAATATGAAGCCCTTTACATGTGCTGCTTCTCCACACATAGTTCACCTCTCTCACGCTCCCAATATATTTCAACTTAATTACTCTTCAGTTTAACCACCCTCTTGCTCCAATTCAGCCTGGCTGCTCTTGAGGCCTGTTTCACAGCTGTCATCCTGGGATCTCCCTTCACCATCATTTTGCTATTTCTTTTAGTACTCTCCCATGTTAGTTTCTGTGCTTCCTAGATCCCAAATATTTGTATTTGTGGCTTATTCCTTAGTTTTGTGTATCACATCTTCACCAGTTTCTGAAGAAACCCTTAACCAAAAATAATATTTGAGGGAGGAAGTAAAATTTTAAAACTTTGTCTTTAAAAATTCTTTATTCCAGTTTGACATCCAGTTGAACATTTGATTTGGTCTAGTGCTAAGTAAGAGATCAGTATCCCTTGGAATTCGGAAGGCATCATCTATTTTAAGAAGTAATGGTGAAGTGCAGGTAAAGGGCCTATAGAATTTAGTGAAAATATAAAAGATTCTTTGTTGGTGGGATGCAATATGTGAAGCCAGGTGAGGAAAATGTACAGACAACATTAGAGGAGGCAGGAAGAGGATGGGCTGAATTGAAAGCCAGGCAGTTTTTCCAAATCATCATTGATTCAAAAATGACAGAACAGTGTATCACTGGGAATGCCTGCTGAGGGCAAAAGGATAGGAAGGACAGACATTATGTAAAGCCAGAAAAAATATCCTATAACAACAAAAAATATGACAAAAGTAATAATAATTTCCAGTCGTTTTTGCTGGGTTCCAACAGCTGACTGAGAAAGACCCTTCTCAAGAGCTGACCAAATCTTGACACCTGGGCATCCTCCCACTGTAATTTCATTACCCAAGGTATCACACTTTGAGTTGATTCCAGTTAGTCAATCATGGCTGACAAAGCTTAGATTTTTAAAATTTGAGTAAAGTTGCATGATAATTGGAACGGGAAAATTTATGAGTCAAAGTCCTGGAATGGAAGCCTCAGAAGACGTATAGTGAGCCCTTTCAAGAGCCTAATGCAGGAGATTGGATTATTTCCAGAATGGTGGAGTACAACACACATTCAAGCAGTGCAGTGGGCCACCATCCTTGAGCAGGGCACCATTGTTTCAGACTCTGCTGTTCAAGAGATTTGGTTGCTATGCAACACACATGGTGCTCTTGTTTTCTAAGAGGGAGATTAAGTTTCTAGCAGGAAGTTGACTTATAACTTTTCCCATTCTGGTTATTGTTCCAGTTCAGCTGTGTTTTATGAATTTGGACCTGTTCTAGTTTTTACTTCCTTGGCCATGACTAACCTGGGAAGAACCAGTTCAAAATCCTGCTTAGGTGACATTAATAAATCTCTGTTCTGGTTTTTACTTCCTTGGCCACGACTAACCTGGGAAGAACCGGCTCAAAATCCTGCTTAGGTGGCATTAATTCAGCACTCATGAATTCCTTGACTCTGAAACATAAAATGCGATCACATCAGGCAGCAAAGTCATTTGTATTTTGTCTTAAAATTGAGGGTCCCTTCAGCCCAGCAACTAAAGCCAAGGGGTGGGGGGAATGACTCAAGGGTTGTTTCAAATTGTCCTGTTGAAGAGAGCCCTTTAGTTCTAAAATATTAGGCTGCTTCTATCTCTGAGATTGGGAGGTTAGAAATGCTGGCCAGGCCAGCAGCAACCTCTCTGACTACTGAGAAGCCTGAACAGCCACCACATGCAGAATTTTACATGGCTACAGAATTCTATCAGCATCAACACAACTGCAAATGACTGTGCAGTGATCCCCATCCCTTCTGTACTGTGCTAGTCCAAGCTGCTGGAAAGGTCATCTTTGCCCTCTGTGTTAATACAATGCTTGATCTTTCATAGAAGTTGTGGTGGACTTTCAGAATAGTTTCCTGAGTGAGGCTAAACATCCCCCTCCTATTCCACCATCTAACAATGTTTCCTACTCATGGTTACCAAACAATATTAACAGTCACAGAGCAAATATTGCAGCTAAGTATGCTTAGATTTTTTGCCTTTTGCAAGACAGATGAGCTCTGTGTCTCTCTTGGGATGGCACAAGTATATCACATGCAAATCCCTCACTTAAAGCTTTATGCTGAGAACTACTACTTGTTTGACTCTGGGTATTTGTGATGATTTAAAAAAGGTATAGAGAATAACTCATCCCAGAAAATTTGGAAGAAGGTAATAAAAAAGAAGAGAAAGATGCACCCCTTTCCTGGAGAGGTATAGATTTTTCCTTCAAGCTTCGATTCTCAATATGTGGTCCATTCAACAGAAGCAGCAGTATCACCTGGGATCTTATTAGAAATTCAGAAATTCATCCTTACTTTATCAGAATCTTCATTTTTAACAAAACTTCTAGGTTATTCATATAACTCACTCCAGTCAAGTCGGATCTGACTCATAATGACACTTCCTTGGGTTTCTGAAGTAGTATCAATACGGAAGTAGATTCCTCCCGAGGAGTGGTTGGTGGGTTTGAACCTCCAGCCTTCAGGTTAGTAGTCAAATGCCTTAGGCACTATGCCACCAGCGCTCCCAGTTATTCAAATAAATATTACAATTTGGGATGCACCACCTACAAGGACATTGTATTATATTGGGAGCCACATTAATTAGGGTGTGTCCACCAGTTTTCTCCATTGTAAAGTTATGTCTTATCCCTTTGTAATTAATAAGCATTTTGCCCTTTGAAACTATACAAATATCTTAATTCTGTTCATATTTTTGCCCATTAATTTTAACATCCATTGATGATTCATGACCACAACAGTTATTACTATGGCATTTGTCAAATGGTGACTTTTAACTTCTTTTAAGAAACTTTATTTTTTAGAACAGTTTTTCATTTATACAAACTGAGAAGACAGCACAAAAGACACTATTGTACCTAAAACAAAAACAAAAGAAAAAAACCCAAGACTGTAAATCTTTATGGAAACAGATTGTCACATCTTTCTCCCAAGCAGAATGGTTGATGAGTTCAAATTTCCAATGCTTTTTTAAACAGCAAGTGCTTAACCACTGTGCCAACAGAGCTTATCCTAGTTTCCCCTATTATTAGCACATATATTGGCTATAATTAATTTTTTTTAAAAAAGATACATGACTATTAACAGATGTCCACGGTGTTGATGTTGTTAGGTGCCATTGATTTGGCTCAATTCATATGACCCTATGTACAGCAGAACGAAATGCTGCCTGGTCCTGTGCCAGCCTCACAATCTTTGCTATACCTGATCCCACTGTTATAATCACTGTGTCAATTCATCTCATTGAGGGCCTTCACCTTTTTTGCTGACCCACCACTTTACTAAGCATGATATCCTCTAGGGAATGATCACTACTGACAACTTGACCAAAGAGGTGAGACCAAGTCTGACCATTCTCACATCCAAGGAGCATTCCGGCTGCACTTCTTCCAGAACAGATTTGTTAGTTCTCCTGGCAGTACATGGTACTTCCAGTATTCTTTGCCAACACCACAACTCAAAATCATCAACTTTTCTTCAGTATTCCTTATTCATTGTCCAGCTTTCACATGCATATGAGGCGATTGAAAACACCATGGCTTGCTTAGGTACACCTTAGTCTTCAAGGAAACATCTTTGCTCTTCAGCACTTTAAAGAGGTCTTTTGGGACAGATTTTCCCAGTACAATATGTCATCTGATTT
>NW_006921666.1:244514-246395 GCF_000298275.1 Orycteropus afer afer | reverse complement strand
TTCTCAGATTATTTGCTCAACATACAGATTGAATAAGTGTGGTGAAAGGATACAACCTTGATGCATTCCCTTTCTGATTTTAAATCATGCAGTATCTCCTTGTTCTGTTCAAACAACAGTCTCTCGGTTTATGTATAGATTTCTCAAGAGCACAATTAAGTGTTCTGATATTCTCATTCTTCTCAATGCTATTCATAATTTGTTATGATCCACACAATCAAATAATTTTGCATAGTCAATAAAATACAAGTAAACATCTTACAGGTATTTGCTTTCAGCCAAGATCCATCTGACATCAGCAATGATATCCCTTATTCCATGTCCTCTTCTGAATCCAGCTTGCCTTCTGGAAGTTCCCTGGCAATATACTGCTGCAATTTGAATTATCTTCAGCAAGATTTTACTTGTGTGTGATATTAATGATATTCTTCGATAATTTCCACATTCTGTGGGATCACCTTTCTTTTCAATGGATACAAATATGGATGTCTTCCAGTCAATGGCCAGGTAGCTGTCTTCTAAATTTCTTGGCATAACTTAGTGAGTGGCTTCAGGATGGCATCCATTTCTTGGAACATCTCAATGGGTATTCTGTCAGTTGAACCCATTGAGATGTTCCAAGAAATGGACGTCAGTTCATGGAGGCTTGCTTTTCACCAGTTCCTTCAGTGCAGCTTCAACTTCTTCCTTCAATACCATTGGTTCTTGATCATATGCCACCTCCTGAAATGGATGAACATTGACCAATTCTTTTTGGTACAGTGACTGTGTATTCCTTCCATCTTCTTTTGATGTTTCCTACGTCATTCAATATTTTCCCCATAGAATCTTTCAATATGTCAACTGGAGGCTTAATTTTTTTCTTCAGTTCTTTCAGTTTGAGAAATGCTGAGTATGTTCTTTCCTTTCGGTTTTCTAACTCCAGGTCTTTGTACACTTCAATATAATAATTGACTTTGTCTTTTCAAGCTGCTCTGTGAAATCATCTCTTCAGCTGTTTTATCTCATCTGTCAATTTGTCATACTGTGGTGACTCACATGTTGCTGTGAGGCTGGAGGCTATGCTGTCAGTATTTCAAATACCAGCAGGGTCATCCATGGTGGTAGCTTTCAGTGGAGCTTCCAAACTAAGACAGACTTGGAAGAAGGAAACAGCCATGCACTTCTCAAAGAATTGACCAGTGACAACCTTATGAATAGCAATGGAACACTGTCTGATACATTACTGGAAAACTTTATGAATAGTTCTGAAATATTGTGGGATATAGTGCTGGAAGATAAGCCCAGAGGTCAGAAGGCACTCAAAATAGACTGGGAAGAGCTGCCTCCTCAATGTAAAGTTGACCTTAATGATGTACATGGAGTAAAGCTTTCAGGACCTCCATTTGCTGATGTAGCATGGCTCAAAATGGGAAGAAACAACTGCAAACATCCATTAATTATTGGAACATGGAATGTACAAAGTATGAATCTAGGAAAATTGCAAGTGGTCAAAAAAATGAAATGAAATGCACAAAGATCTATATCCTAGGCATTAGTGAGCTGAAATGGACTTATTTTCACCATTTTGAATTGGACAACCATATGATCTACTATTCCAGGAGTCACAAATTGAAGAGGAATGGTATGGCATTCATCATCACAAAAAATGTTTCAAGATCTATGCTGAAGTACAATGCTGTCAGTGATAGCTATCCATACACCTACAAGGCAGACCACTTAATACTACTCTTATTCAAATTTACACACCAACCATGAAAGCCAAAGATGAGGAAATTGAAGATTTTTACCAATTTCTGCACTCTGAAATTGACCAAACATGTGATCAAGACGTGTTGATTATCATCGGTGATTGGAATGCAAAAGTTGGAAATGAAGAAG
>NW_006921666.1:235667-243744 GCF_000298275.1 Orycteropus afer afer | reverse complement strand
CTTCTGAGGAGTGGCTGGTATGTTTGAACTGCCAGCCTTCTGGTTAGCAGTCAAATGCCTTAGGCACTATGCCACAAGAGACAGTTATTCTGGATATTTAAAGTGACATCCTTTTCATCTCAATCTTTGGTTGTTGACAGAGAGGATGACTTGAAGCATTTACTGATGAAGATTACTACAGTCTGAAGTATGGATTACACCTCCAAATAAAGAAAACAAAAGTCCTCACAACTGGCCCAATAAAAAGCTTCATGTTGGCTGGAGAAAAAAATTGAAGTTATTAAGGATTTTATATTACTTGGCTCTAAAATCAGCATCAATGGAAATATCAGTAAAGACATCAGACAACATGTTGCATTGGGAAAATCTGCTGCAAAAGACCTCTTACAAGTTATGAAGAACAAAGATGTCTCCTTGAAGACTGAGGTGTGCCTAACCCATGCCATGGTATTTTCAATCACCTCTTATGCATGTGAGAGCTGGACAATGAATAAGGAAGACTGAAGAAGAGTTGATGCTTTTGAATTGTGGTGTTGGAGAAGAATGCTAAGACTACCATGGTCTGCTAAAAAGACTAACAAATCTCTCCTGGAGGAAGTGCAGGCAGAATGCTCCTTAGAAGCAAGAATGGCCAGACTTGGTCTCACCTACTTTGGTCATGTTGTCAGAAGGAACCATTACCTGGTGAAAGATATCATGCTTGGTAAAGTAGAGGGTTAACGAAGAAGGAGAAGGCCCTCAAAAGATGGATAAACACACTGGCTGCAGCAATGTTAACAACAACAACAACAATAACAACAGAATTCTCCTTTGGATTCCAGGGACCCAAGAATAGGCTCTGCTTGACTTGGACAGCAGGGATATATGGGAGGCTAACAATGGGAAAGGAGACAGGTGGTGAGCATATGACTGCTGCCAAATAGTGAATAGAGGAGCACAGTATCCTGCTTACTTAGATAACATCCACAAAAAACAAAGAAAATGAAAATCTTGGCAAATCACTCCAACATACAATCACCAAATAAATATAAACACAAAAACATCACAATGTCTCAGAGACAACAGAACATCACAGTCCATACAAAGAAGCAAGATAAAGCAGGAGAAACAAGGGACCAGGATTAAACCCAGAACACATTCTTGAGGAAGAAGTAGTATTGGAACTCCTTGTGTAGAAATTCAAAACAATTATATTTAGATACTTTAAACTGATTGAGAGACAGATCAAGAAAACACTGACAAAATTGAGGAAAACACAGAGAAAACCCTAGAAAAATTTTGAAAAACAATACAAGAACAAAATGCAAAATAAATGAAAAATTAGAAATGATACAAAGTCTATAGATAGAAATCCAAAAGACTAATAAATTAGTAAGTTTTCAGAAATAGATAATGGGCAAAGGAGCAGAATTGAATCAATTGAAGACAGAATTAGTGAGATTGAAGACAAATTACCTCAATACCTCTTTGGAAAGGTGTCAATCAGAAAAAAGATCAAAACAAAATGAAGGAAGCCTAAAGTTCACGTGGGATACTATCAAAAGGAATAACCTACATGTCATCAGAATTCCAGAACAGGAAGAGACAAATAAAACCACAGAGAAAATTGTAGATGTGTTGGAAGAGAATTTCCCTGGTATGATGAAAGATGAAAATATATCCATTCAAGAAGTCCAACGAACCCCATACCAGATAGATTCCAAAAGAAAACCACCAAGACATATCATCATCAAACTCACCAAAACCAAAGACAAAGAAGAATCCTGAAAGCAGCACAGGAAAAAAGAAAAGTTACTTACAAAGGGCAACCAATAAGACTGAGCTTGGATTTCTCAGCAGAAAGCATGCAGGAAAGAAGACAATAGGATGGTATATATAAAACCTTGGAGAGAAAAATTTCCAACGAAGAATTATATACCCAGGAAAATTGTCCCTCAAATATGAGGGTGAAATTAGGACATTTCCAGATAAGCAGAAATTAAGGGAATTTGTTAAAAACTACCAACTTTACAAGAGATGCTAAAAGGGAGTCCTTTGGACAGAGAACCAACAATAGGAAACAACAAACAATCATTAACACACATGGTGACATAACCCACAAACCAGTTATGGAAGTATCCAAAGTAGATAAGCCTACAAGACTGTAAACAGGAAACCAGAGACATCAATTGGCAAATGAGGACAACTACACCAAAAAGAGGGGGGGGAAATAGTGGTTACAGAACTTCTAAATAATGAGGAAGTCAAGAGAGTTGCAAGATAGAAGGGACAGTTCTAAACTCAGGGAAAAAATTATAAATCACAGGGTAACCTCAAAGAAAAATGATAAACCTTCACATCACAATAAAAAGGAGGACAAGTACAAATATTTAGCAAATACTAAAACAATAGCAACAAAGGAAATGATAACACCATTCATAAACATAATGAGCTCAGCACAGAAAATTGTATTGAACTAAGAAACCAGCAACACCATGAAAAACCACATAACAAAATGACAGCAACCAATTCATATTTGTCAATAATTACACTGAATGTTAATGGATTAAAGGCACCACTCAAGGGACAGATTGTTGCAGGGTGGATAAGAAAACATAATCCATCAATATGCTGTCTACAGGAGACATGCCTTAGAGACAAAGACCAAAATAGAATAAAAATCAAAGGTTGAAAAAAGACATATCAAGCAAATGGCTACCAGAAAAGAGCAGGAGTGGAAATATGAATATCTGATCAAATTGACTTTAAGACAAAAGCCTTCATAAGAGACAAAGAAGGACATGATATAACGAATAAAGGATCAATTGAACAAGAAGATATAACCATAATAAATATCTGTGGACCCAATGAAAGAGCCTCAAAATACATAAATCAGACTTTAACAGAATTGAAAAGGTAAATAGATGTCTCCACAGTCATAGTAGGAGACTTTAATACACCACTTTCAATGAAAGGTAGAGCAAGTGGAAAGAAACTCAACAAAGAAGCAGAAGAGCTAAACAATACAATCCATCAACTTGACCTTATAGACATCTACAGAGCACTTCACCCAAAAACAGCACAATATACATTCTCTTCCAGTGCACATGGAACATTCTCCATGATAGACCATATGTTAGGCCATAAAGCAAGCCTCAATAAATTTAAAAACATTGACATACTGCAAAGCGTCTTCTCAGATGACAATGCTATCAAATTAGAAATCAACAATAGGAAGATCAACGGGAAAAGAGCAAACACTTGGAAACTGAACAACACCCTCCTGAAGAAAGACTGTGTAATAGAAGAAATAAAAAATTAAATTAAAAAATCCTTAAATCAAACAAGAATGAAAACACAACATACCAAAATCCTTGGGACACTGCAAAAGCAGTGATCAGAGGTCAATATATAGCAATAAATGTACACATCAAAAAAGAAGAAAGAGTCGAAATCAACACCTGAATCCAACATTTCCAACAATTAGAAAAAGAGCAGCCAAAAAAGCCTACAGTCACCAGAAGAAGAGAAATAATCAAGATTTGAGCAGAAATCAATGGAGCAGAAAATACAAAGACAAAAGAAAATATCAGCCAGACTAGAAGTTGGTTCTTTGAAAAGATTAATAAAATTGACAAACTACTGGCAAATTTAGTAAAGGAAAAGAGTGAGAGAATACAAATTACATGAATAAGAAACAAATTGGGTGACACCACAACAGAACCAACAGAAATTTAAAGGATAACATAAGGATACTATGAAGTGCTAGACTCCAACAAATTTGAAAATCTAGAAGAAATGGACAGATTTCTAGAAACACACTACTTACACTAACAGAGGCTAAAGTCGAAAATTTAAACAGACCTATAACAAAAGAAGAAATTGAACAGGTCATAAAAAAATTACCAACAAAAAAAAGCCCTGGCCCAAACAGTTTCACTGGTGAATTCTACTGAAGGTTCAGAGAAGAACTGACACCAATCCTACTCAAATGATTCCAAAACATAGAAAAGGATGGAATCCTCCAAAATTCATTTGATGAACCAAGCATAACCTTGATACCAAAACCAGGCAAAGACATCACTCAAAAAGAAAACTACAGACCAATATCCCTCATGAACATAGATCCAAAAATCTTCAACAACATCCTAGCCAATAGACTCCAACATCATATCAAAAAAATAATTCATTATGACCAAGTGAGGTTCATACAAGGTACACAAGGATAGTTCAACATTAGAAAACCAATCAATGTCATCCATCACATAAATAAAAGAAATGAAGAGACCTACATGATCATATCAATCGATGCAGAAAAGACATTTGATAAAATCCAACACCCATTCCTGATAAAAACTCTCAACAAAACAGGAATAGAAGGGGAATTCCTCAACACATAATAAAAGGTATAGATGCAAAACCAACAGCCAATTTTATTCTCAACGGAGAGAGACTAAAACCATTCCCCTTGTGAATAGTACCCAGACAAGGATGCCCTCTATCACCACCTCTACTAACATTATATTGGAAGCACTAGTCAGGGCAATAAGGCAAGAAAGGGAAATCAAAGTCATCCAAATTGGTCAGGAAGAAGTAAAACTAGCCCTGTTTGCTGATGATATGATCCTATACATAGAAAATCCAAGTGACTCAAAAAAAACTACTGGAACTAATTGAGAGATTTAGCACAGTGGTGGGATACAAGATCAACATCCTAATCAGTTGAATTATTTTACATCAGCAAAGAGATTGCAGAAAAGGAAATAATGAAATCAATACCATTTATAATAATTACCAATAAATAAATAAATAAAATACTTGGGAATAAATCTCACTAGGGACACAAAAGATCTGTACAGAGAAAATTACAAATCACTACCCTAAGAAACCATAAGATATCTACAAAAATGGAAGAACGTACCATGCTCTTGGGTAGGAAGACTGAACATTGTGAAAATGTCAATACTATCCAAAGCAATCTATATATTCAATGCAATCCCAATCCAGATCCCATCAACATTCTTTAAGGATATAGAAAAACCAATCACTAAATTTATATGGAAAGAAAAGAGACTTTAGATAAGCAATGCACTACTGAAGAAGAACAAAATAGGAGGTCTCACCCTCTTAGATCTCAAAACCTACCATACAGCTACAGTAGTCAAAACAGCCTTGTAGTTGTACAACAACAGATATATAGACCAGTGGAACAGAATTGAGAACCCAGAAATAGATCCATCCACTTATGGTCAGCTGTTTTTTGACAAAGTACTGAAATCCATTACATGGAGAAGAGATGGTCTGTTTAACAAATAGTGTTGGCAAAACTGGATATGTATTTGCAGAGAAATGAAACAAGATCCATACCTCCCAGCATACACAAAAACTAACTCCAGATGGATCAAAGACTTAAATTTGAAACCTAAAACTATAAGGTTCCTCAAGGAAAAACTAGGGGCATATTTAGGGGCCCTAGTGTATGGCATAAACATACTACCCAAAAGTTATAAGCATAACCCAAAATGCACGAACAGCTGAAGATAAACTAGATGAATGGGACCTTCTAAAAACTAAATTTTTATGTACTTACTTCAAAAGACTTCTCCAAAAGAGTAAAAACAGAACCTACAGATTGGGAAAAAAAAATATTTAGCAATGACATACCTGACAAGAGAATTACCTCTAACATTTATAGAAAAATCCAACACCTCAACAACAAAAAGATTAACAATCCAATTAAAAAATGGGCAGAAGACATGAATAGACACTTCACCAAAGAGGATATTCAGGTGCCAGGCAAATACATGAAGAAATGCTCACAATCATTAGCCATTAGAGAGATGCAAATCAAAACAACAATGAGATACCATCTCACTCCAGTCCTAATGGCAAAGTTCAACAAGACAGAAAATAATAAATTCTGGTGAGCATGTGGAAAGATTGGGACTCTCAGACACTGCTTGTTGGACTATAAAATGATACAACCACTGTAGAAAGCAGTATGGTGACTCCTTAAAAAGCTGGAATTAGAAATACCATTTGACCCAGCAATCCCATTACTAGGTATATAGCCTAAAGAAGTGAAAGCCAGGACAGCAATAGATATATGCACACCCATGTTCCTCGCACCACTATTCACAACAGCAAAAAGATGGAAACAATCTACGTGCCCATTAACAGAAGAATGGATAACCAAACTATGTTACATACACACAATGGAATACTATGTAACACTAAAGAATAATGTAGAATCTGCAAAACACTGCATGCCTAACATGGATGAACTTGGAGGACATTATGCTGAGTGAAATAAGTCAAACACAGAAGGACAAATACATTTTTAGTTCATTATTGTAAAAAGTCAAGGAAAGGTTTATATATGGAAGGAAACTTTCTTTGTTGGTTATAAGGAGTGCTAGGGGAGGGGAGGGAACACCGCAAAAAAAAAAACATTGATCTATGTCACTTTCATTTTGTGTATTTCACTGTACATAAATTACATTTCAATAAAATATATTTAAAAATTAAAAAATAAAAAAGGCCAGGAGCTGACTGTGGAACAGACCATCAACAGCTCATATGCAAATTCATATTGAAGCTGAAGACAATTAAAACAAGTGTACAAGAGCCAAACTATGACCTTGATTATATCCCACATGAATTTAGAGACCATGTGAAGAATAGATTTGATGCATTAAACACCAGTGACTAAAAACCAGATGAATTATGGGATGACATCAAGAACACCATACATGAAGAAAACAGAAGGTCCTTAAAAAGACAGGAAAAGAAGAAATAACCAAACAGATGTCAGAAAAGACTCTGAAACTTGCTCTTGAATGGAGAGTAACTAAATCATATGGAAGGAATAACAAGGTAAAAGAGCTGAATAGAAGATTTCAAAGAGCAGCTCAAGAAGATAAGGTCAATTATTATAATAAAATGTGTAAAAATGAATGTCCATAGTTTATTCATATTTCTCTAACTTTACCTAGTGCCCTTTTTTATTCTACTGTCCCATCCAGGACACCAGAATATGTTTAGCTTCCATATCTTCCTACATTCCTCTTGTTTGTGACAGTTTTTCAGACATTTTTTCTCTATTCTTCCTCAGGGAACTCTGTTGGTGTAGTGGTTAAAGCATGTGACTACTAATCAAAAGGTCAGTGGTTTGATCCTACCATCGACGCCATGGAAGAAAGACAAGGTGGTCTGCTTTGGTAAAGATTTACAACCTTGGAAACCCAGTGGGGGTTGCTATTAATCAAAATCAATTCAATGGCAGTCAGTTTGGATTCTGCTTTCATTTTTTATTGATTAGAATTTATTCCATTATGTGAGATTCCCCAGTGTACTAGGTGCCTGGTTAATACCACTCCAAAATGTTATTGTTTTAACACAATATATTTTTTATCTCACTGAGATCTTCAGTGTGTGGCTCTTTCAGGCAGCTTACTTTGAGCAATGAGTCAGCAACTTGGGCAGCTACCATCTAGTGCTCTACTCTCCTTTGATTCTTAGAGCCATCCCCACTCTAGGAACAAGTTGGAAAAGAAAATGGGATATTTTGATGTTTCTTGAGTCCAGATGACTCATGGGCCAACCCTGGAAGTGGAACATATCATTTGTGCCCACATCCAACTGGTAGAACTCAGTCATATGACTGTGCCTAACTGCAGAGAGGTTGCAGAGGGGAGTCCTATTGAATACTCATGGGACGAGAGTAATTGTTTAGTGAACAGCCAATCTATTTTTACCATAGTCAGTAAATGCCCATCTATTAGAGTCCTGATTTTTCTTACACTTGCCTAAAGCATTTGACTGCTAACCCACCAGCCATTCCTCAGAAGGAAGATTGAGCAATTTACTTCTGCAGTGATACTGCCTCAGAAACCCAAGGTGGGGGTGCTATGAGTCGGATCCGACTCAATGGCAGTGAGTTTGTCTGTAGAGTTTTCTTTTAGTTTGGTATTTTGTCACTTGCAACCAAGGGTGCACACTAAAATATAAGTCTTAGGTATACTAATGTAAGTTTAACCAAAGTCATGTCCCAAATCTTCCAATGGCCTTGTCTGGTAAATTAAGTATAGATTTTATT
>NW_006921666.1:233258-234982 GCF_000298275.1 Orycteropus afer afer | reverse complement strand
TTTAATGCCAGAGGTGATTCTGATGCAAAAGTATTTCAGAAAGGGACTTCCAGTAAGATGGAGGAATAGGCAGACAAGTAACACAGACCCTCTTCCACAAAGAAAAGAAAAAGCAATTGACAGAGATACAGAAGATAATCCTGGAGCCCTGAGCTTTGAAAGGAACTATACAGAAGTGGATTAAACACCAACTAGTGGAAAAACCTGACCAAAAACAGTGAGTACAGCGATGGTCAGAGCTCCAGGCTATCAGCTACTCTGATGGGACCAACAGCCTGAATACATGTTGCTGTGAGGCTAGAGGTTATGCCATTGTGTTACAAAATGCCAGCAGGGTTACCCATGATAAAGACATTTCAGTGGAGCTTCTGGGCTAAGACAGACACAGAATAAGGAGGAGGCCATCCACTTCTCAAAGAACTGGTCAGTGAAAACCTTATGAATAGCAGTGAAATATAGTCATATATTACTGGAAAACTTTATGAACAGCCCTGAAACATAGACTGACATAGTTTCAGAAGATGAGCCCATCAGGTCATAAGGCACTCAAAATTTGACTGGGGAAGAGCTGACTCCTCAGAGAAGAGACAATCTTAATGATATGGGTAGAATAAAGCTTTCAGGACCTCCATTACCTGATGTGACACAAGGCAAAATGAGCAGAAACAGATGCAAACATCCATTGATAATTAAAACACAGAATATATGAAGTATGAATCCAGGAAATCCTAGGCATTAGTGAGCTGAAACGGACTGGTTGTAGCCATTTTGAATCAGACAGTCATATGATCTACCATGCCAGGAATGAGAAATTGAAGAGGAAAGGTGTCACAAAGACTGTTTCAAGATCTGTCCTGAAGTACAATGCTGTCAATAATAGGATAATATCCATATGCCTACAAGGAAGACCATTTAATACTACTATTATTGAAATTTATGCACCAACCACCAAAGCCAAAGATGAGGAAATTGAAGATTTCTATCAACTTCTGCAGTCTGAAATTTACCAAACATGCAATTAAGATGTGTTGATTATCACTGTGACTGAAAAGCAAAAGTTGGAAATAAAGAAGAGTTACTGGAAGTTGGAAAATATGGCCTTGGTGATGGAAATAACACTGGAGATCACAAGATAGAATTTTCCAAGACCAATGACTTATTCATTGCAAATACCCTTTTCCAACAACATGAACAATGACTATACACAGATTTCACCAGATGGAAAACACAGGAATCAGATTCACTGTATTCGTGGCAAGAGGTGATGGAGAAGTTCAATATCTTCAGCCAAAACAAGACCAGGAACTGATTGTGGAATGAACCATCAACTGCTCATTTGCACATTCAAGCTAAGTTGAAGACAATTAAAACAAGTACATGAGAGCCAAAATATGACTTTGATAATATCCCTCCTGAATTTAGAAACTATTTAAAGAATAGATTTGATGTATTGAACATCAATGACCAAAAACCAGAAGAATTGTAGGATGACATCAAGAATGTCATCCATGAAGAAAGCAAGAAGTCATTAAAAAGATGAGAAAAGAAGAAAAGATCAAAATGGATGTCGGAAGAGATTCTGAAACTTGCCCTTGAATGGAGAGTGTTGCTGTTGTTGTTGTTATGTGCCATCGAGTCAGACCCAACTCATAGCAACCCCTCCTTGGGTTTCCGAGGCAGTATCACTATGGAAGTAGATTGCCCTATCTTCCTTCCGAGGAGTG
>NW_006921666.1:203804-231678 GCF_000298275.1 Orycteropus afer afer | reverse complement strand
ATACCTACTAGTTCAGCCTGTCCACCCATCTATCCACCCATATACCCATGTTTGCCTTCACTGACAATGCACTACTGTATGTGCAAAAGAGTTCCTCTTTGTTGTCTGTACCTCCCATGTACCTCTCTATGTCTTTCCTTTCCTCAAGGCCACCATATTGATCACTAACATTTGGTACATTACCCTTCTCTTCACTCAAATCAATACTTATCTCTACCTATCTAACAGTGTTCCCTACCCACCCCTCCTACCCCTGGTAACCAACAAAGAAAATTTCCTTCCATAGATAAACCTTTCCTTGACTTTTACAATAATGGACGAATACAAATTTGTCCTTTTGTGATTGACTTATTTCACTCAGCATTTCACTCCAAGTTCATCCATGTTACGCAATGTTTTGCAGATTCTACATTATTCTTTAGTGTTGCATAGTATTCCACTGTGTGTATGTACCATACTTTGGTTATCCATTCCTCAGTTGATGGACACCTAGGTTGTTTCCATGTTTTGGCTATTGTAAATAGTGCTGCAATGAACATGAGTATGCATATATCTGTTCTTGTCATGGCTCTCACTTCGTTAGGATATTTACCTAGAAATGGAATGACTGGGTCAAATGGTATGTGTAATTCCAACTTTTGAAGGAACTGCCATACTACTTTTTATGGTGGTTGTACCATTTTACAGTCCCACCAGCAGTGTATGAGAGTCCCAATCTCTCCACATCCTCGCCAGCATTTGTTATTTTCCGTCTTGTTGAACTTTGCTACTAGTGCTGGAACAAGATGGTATCTCATTGTTGTTTTGATTTGGATCTCTCTAATAGCTAACGATCATGAACATTTCTTCATATGTTTGTTGGCCGCTTGAATAGCCTCCTTGGTGAAGTGTTTATTCATGTCTTCTGCTCATTTTTTAATTGGATTGCTTGTCTTTTTGTTATTGAGGTGTTGGAGTTTTCTATAATTTCTAGAGATAAGTCCCTTGTCAGATGTGTCATTGCCAAATATTTTTTCCCCAATCTGTAGGTTCTTTTTTGACTCTTTTGGAGAAGTCTTTGGAAGCACATAAAAATTTAATTTTTAGAAGGTCCCAATAATCTGGTTTCTTTTCTGCAGCAGTATATTGACAGACTGCTTACAGAATTGGAAGCTGGATTCAGAAGAGAACATGGAACAAGGGATATCATTGCTGATGTCAGATGGATCTTAGCAGAAAGCAAATAATACTGGAAAGGTGCTTACTTGTGTTTTATTGACTATGGAAAAGCATTTGATTGTGTGGATCATAACAAATCATGGATAACATTGAGAAGAATGGAAATGCAGAACACTTGATTGTACCCATGAAGGACCCATACATAAATCAGGAGGCTGTCATTCAAACAGAACAAGGGGATACTGAATGGTTCAAAATCAAGAAGGGAGTTCATCAAGGTTGTGTCTTGTCACCATACTTACTCAATGTGTATGCTGAGCAAATAATCCAAGAAGCTTTATTGTATGAAGAAGAACATGGCTTCAGGATTGGAGGAAGACTTATTAACAACTTGCAATATGAAGGTGACAGAACTTTGCTTGCTGAAAGTGAGGATGACTTGAAACACTTACTGATGAAGATTAATAACTACAGTCTGAAGTATGGATTATACCTCATATAAAGAAAACAAAAATCTTCACAACTGGTCCAATAAACAGCTTCATGGTAGATGGAGAAAAGTTCGAAGTTGTCAAGGACTTCATATTACTTGTTTCTACAATCAACACCAATGGAAGCAGCAGTCAAGGCATCAGACAATGTATAGCACTGGGGAAATCTGCTGCAAAAGACCTCTTTCAGGTGATGAAGAGCAAAGATGTCTTCTTGAAGATTAAGGTGTGCCTAACCCAAGCATGACATTTGCAATCACCTCTTATGCATGTGAGAGCTGGACAATGAATAAGGAAGACCGAAGAAGAGTTGATGCTTTTGAGTTGTGGTGCTGGCACAGAATACTAAAAGTACCATGGACTGCTAAAAGAACTAACAAATCTGTCCTGGAAGTGCAGCCAGAATGCTCCTTGGAGGCAAGAATGGCCAGACATCGTCTTATGTACTTTGGTCATGTTGTCAGAAGGAACTATTCCCTAGAGAAGGATACCATGCTTGGTAAAGTGGAGGGTCAATAAATGAGAAGGCCCTCAACGAGATGAATAGCTGCAATAATGGGTTCAGGTATAGCAAGGATGGTGAGGCTGGCACAAGACCGGGCAGTGTTTCATTCTGCTATGCATAGGGTTGCTATGAGTCAGAGACAACTCGACGGCACCTAACAACAACAACAATATATTTCCTATAGTTCTCAAGTTAAATTTGCAATTTAAATAATTACAACATTGGGTTATAAGAACCATATAAAATATATCCAAAATTATTTATGAGAATAGTTTCCAAAAAATAGATGGTAGTTGCTGTGAATTTATAAATGATGTCCTTGGCTGAACTAGACTATGCAGTCTTCATGGGACAAAGCTATTTGAACTGAGTCCTGGTAAAAACCTATTGCCATTGAGTCAATTCTGACTCATAAAAACCCTGTAGGACAGAGTAGACTGCCCCATAGGGTTTCCAGGTTTGTAATCCTTAAGGGAGCAGACTGTTACATTCCCTACCACTACCCTTGGAGCAACTGGTAGGTTTTGAATTGCTGACCTGGTTAGCAGCTGAGCACTTGACCACTGCACCACCAGGCACCCTAGTAAGTGGGCAGAATTTATAAGAATATGTTAGAGGAGGCTATGTTGGGAAGATGTACACAGTAAGAAGTCAGAGTTGGGAAATCATGAGACAGGATTAAGGGATAATAAGCAGGCCTAGAGTGGCTGGAACAGAAACAATGAAGAAAAAATTCAAGGCAGTGTAACTAAATGCTAAACTGTAGTATGAGCTCAAAGTGTGATGGAAATCACAAGAAGAGAGTCATTTGGTTAGAACAGCCAAGAAGACTTCATGAAGAAAGCAGAACTTGAACTGGGTCATGAAGAATAAGTAGAATTCCACTAAAAACAGAAAGAGAAAAATCATTTTTTATTTTGATATTTCTTAAATCCAGCTGACAAAGTGAAACACTACATGACAGAATATTCTATCTGCCATATAGATATATAGGGTTTTATGTATACAATTTTAGACTATTATAAGAGTTTTATGTTTCTAATTATTTTTTTAAATGTCTGCATATAACATAGGATGAGTTGGCTTTTCAGAAAGACATACAATATGATTTTTTGGAAAAAACTAGAATCAGGAAAAAATACATATAAAAGACAAATTTGAAAAAAAGAAGAAAGGTGGTTGAACACAAATATCTAAGCATGCAAAAATAGATATGTAAAATAATTGGCTTGTATTAGCCAAAATTTTGCCTTTATACTTCCTGGAATATAAAACAGAAGCATAACCATTTACACAATTCTCAATATTCATGAGAAGAAATTGTACTAATTTTTTATGGGAAGGAAAATTCAGTCTAGCACCTAGCAGTAGAAGAACTATATCAACTACACTGTGGGTAATGAGCAATATCCTCATCAATGGAATTGTATTTGTGTTTTTTAGGGAGCCACAGAGAAGATAAGCAAAACACAGAAGCTGCCATAATTGATAGAACCATCACAGCCTGCTTGGTGAACTTCATCACACATCAATTGCTCACCCATAGAGAGCCAAAGCAAACTTACTTTTCAAAAGATTTTCCCTGCTGCAGGTCCTAAACTCAGGAGGAGCCATGATCATCAGACAGGAATGTTTCTGATGTGTCTATACAGAGTTGGTTCAGCTGCTTTGATTTAATTAACAACCATTCGATTCAATCAATTAACAATTTGATTCCATGAAAAACATTCCATCAACATTCTGTAATATGATAATAAAATAACCCAATAATACTCTAGATTTTTATCTATTCCAATTGCTGTGTAGGCTGTGCAAAGACACAGCTTTATTTCATTTTCATTTTCTTAGTACAAGTCAGAGTAGTCCTTGGGAATGACTAATTAAGTGATAATAATAATTTACATCTGAATGATGCTTTCAGTACTTTTTCAAAAGTATAACCCACTCCTTAAAGTTGTGTTTTCACCTATGAAACAGGAGGTTCATTGCCTTGACTAAAGTCTAACATCTAGTCATTAATAGATGAGAAGGAAGCATGGCATTTTTAAAAAAGGCTTTGGAGTTGTGGTAAACAATAGTCTTATTTAAAATCCCTCATTTACTAATTAGGTGGCTTTATATCCTCTGCCTGGTTTCAAACTCTTGACTCCATTCTCTCAACTTTGGTTCCCACATTTGTTCTTTGTTTATAACTGAGCCAACTTGCCAGGTCTCAGCATCTTTTGATGTCTTGGATGATAACCTTATCTAGCTAGGTCCAACAAGACATAAAGTAACAGTTCACCTGGCTCCTTGGCTAGACCAGCCACACCAATCCTAACGGTATCCACAACCCAGGCAACCCCCACAAGAACTAAGGATTAGTACATGATTCATATCAAATGGTGGGCACATTTGGTCAGATTTGATCAGCAATGAGAATTAAAGCACATATCTACAACTCACTCCCATTGAGTTGATTCGACTCATAGGGACCGCTCCTTGGCTTTCCAAGGCAATATCTCTATGGAAGTAGATTGCCCAGTCTTCCTTCTGAACATATCTATGTTGTTTTTGTTGTTATGTGCTGTCGAGTCTGACCCAACTCATAGAGACCCCTCCTTGGGTTGCCGAGGCAGTATCACTACAGAAGTAGATTACCCCATCTTCCTTCTGAGGAGTGGCTGGTGGGTTTGAACCGCCAGCCTTCTGGTTAGCAGCAGTCAAGTGCCTTAGGCACTACACTACCAGAGCTCCCGAACATATCTGTAATATACATCAAATTCATTGTGATATATCAAAGAATATGCAGATATCTTAATCTAGGAAAAAAATGTAAAAAAAAAAAAAATTGTGTTTCCATGAGTCTCAAGTGAGATTCTATAATAACATCTCATAAGCAACTGTAAATGCAAAATCCTTTCTGCTTCTGTTTACTTGCTCAAATTATTAACAAATAATTTTCCACCAGAGGAAGATACATATTTACATAGATGCTATTAATTCTCCTGTAGAAATAGAACCATATGGAAGTCAGCCTCTTATTCTGGTATTGCAGTTCTAATTTTCCCCCATCCATTGAAGATAAGATTTAGGATATCTTTAATTAAAGTGCTATCAATGAATAAATAGACTGAGTGACAACGGATGGAACAGAGACAATTAAAGCAAAGTTACTTGGTGCCCTATTTATCTGTCATGTGGGCTGATTTATAAGCTTCCTACAAGAAGTAATTTAATGGTTCTTTAATAGAAGGAGGCTTGATAAAATGCCAGCAGATGGTATTGTGGGTAATGACCCAGGCTATAATGATTTTAGTAATGACTTGTCTTATCTATTTACCTGTTCTCCAACAAAGGCTGAACTTGCACATATGTACAACATACACACACATTGCCTTTGGTGGACTAAGCTTCCTCTACTTAAGCAGAATATGAACACAATTAAATCATCAAAATATATAAAACCATAGAAAGAAGCCAAAGCTGGGGAAAATAATAATGATTTTAATAATAATAATAACAATGGATTTACACAACAGCCAAAGTAATGAACTCAAACTTAGCAACAATCTTGAGGATGGCACAAGATGGGAGAACATTTCATACTGTTATCCACAAGGTCACTATGAGTCACAGTTGACTTGACAGCAGCTAACAACAACAATAATAGTAATAATAAATGGTGATGATGAAGATGGTACAATTCTAACACAAACTGCTTGGTAGGTCCACTCTGACCCATTTGGCTTTACATCAAAAGTCATATGACATCTTCCCTTTAATCATTCTCAGAAAATTACACAGAGATCCTGACTTTATCTACTGCCAAAAAAGGGATGAGGAAAGATGGCTTATTTCCTGCAAACAGCCCTTTGGCGTCCATATACCACACAGGTAATGCTCATAAGCAGTCAGGAGTAGCACAGGACTCATACCAAACACCATCTTTTTTCACTGATTAATTTCTCTTGGTCCCAATTGCCTCAGTTATAGATATGACAGTTGCAGCCATGTCTTGGATAGCTTCCCTTGGCCTTGCAGAAGTAAAACTATAATTGGAAGCTTTCCTTAGAGAAAAGACAGGTCAAGATCAGTGACATCCTATCTACTGTTTTAAGTATTGATAGAGTGTGAGGCTTTGCAATCTGGGTGGGACCCAGGGGGTCAGTCAGGGGCAGGAAGCTGGGATACAAGGTGGAAAGCCCACAATGACTGGCTTACTTGGCTGCCTAAAACAGTGGGATTAAGGAGCCGTCTAGGACTTGTTCTGTGTTAGGCCTCAGGCAGAGCTAAGTCAGTTTTGGGCATTATCAGTGGCTGTTCTCTGAGTAGCATAGTGCCTAAGGCACTTGACTGCTAACCAGAAGGCTGGCAGTTCAAACCCACTAGCCACTCCTCGGAAGGAAGGTTGGGCAATCTATTTCCGTGGTGACATTACCTTGGAAACCCAAGGAGGGGGTCGCTATGAGTTGGGTCCGACTCAACGGCACATAACAACAACAAGCTCTCCGAGTGGAAATAGCTGCACATTATTTCAGGGAAGTTGAGTTGCCTCTGACCTCTGCTCCTGGTGCCTCAGACAGTACTACTTGCCTCTGGCCATGATGGGAAGGTCTGTGAGCTCATTTCTGGGCAAAGTTTCTAAGGAATATAGACAGGGTCCACTGGGGCTACCATGTGAGGGAAACTTCAGGGCTCAGTTTCCTAACAGAGCTGGGAAAGACATTATTAGGTGTTGAGAAGAGTAGCCTGTGGACTTTTTAAATGAAATAAAAGAAAGGAAAGCATAATGAGTGAGAATTTTCCCAGGAAAACTTGACTCGGACATACTTTCTGTGGGTGGAGCAGCCGACACTAGCACTGACCTTGCTGGCAGCTTCTGACTAGATCAGGAAACAAGCAATGCTTGTCAGCTGCACTCTTGCTAGCACCCTGCACTCTCCCTGGCCTCCCCTTGACCCCCCTCTTAGATTTTCCCTCCACTATCCTCTTCCTCACTCCCACTACCCACAACTGACAAACTGGTTTTCTTATCTGTCCAATATGGCAGCCATCAGTCACACGTGGCTATTAAGTGTTTAAAATGTGGCTGGCTTGAATTGAAATGCATTATTAAGTATAAAATATACAACAGATTTGAGAGATTTAGTACAAAAAATAAATAAAAATCCGTAAGTATCACACTGAAATGTGTTTCTATTGATGGTATGTTGAAATGGGAATATTTTGGATAATTTGGTTAAATAAGATGTTACTAAAATCAATTCAAACTATTTCTCTTCTTTTTATGTGGCTACTTATAAATTTTTAATTACATCTGTGGCTTGCATTTGTGGCTCACATATTTCTAATGGACTGCACTGTTCTTTTTCCTCAGGGTTCTTATTATTAATAAGATAAATTTGCCTTCACCAATGACAGGGGTGAACTTTCTCAAATAACACATTTATATTTTAATAAAGGTTAGTGGGGAGAGCTGTGTGTGGGCACAGATAATTCTCTTAACTTGGAATTGCTTCCTCTGTCTTCCTTCCAGCAAACTCTTACTCATCTATTAAGACCTTCCCCAACACACCCAAGGAAAGATAACTAACTAACCTGTTCCTGTCAAGT
Source organism: Orycteropus afer afer (assembly GCF_000298275.1). Classification (NCBI taxonomy): domain Eukaryota; kingdom Metazoa; phylum Chordata; class Mammalia; order Tubulidentata; family Orycteropodidae; genus Orycteropus; species Orycteropus afer. The sequence continues at coordinate 223,929 of NW_006921666.1, read as the reverse complement.
CAACTCTGACTTTCTGTGACCCTATAGGACAGAGTAGAACTGCCCCATAGGGTTTCCAAGGCTGTAATTTTTATGGACCACCACTCATCTGACAGTTTGTTGTACTGTGGTGGGTTGCGTGTTGCTGTGAGGCTGGAGGCTGTGCCACCAGTATTTCAAATACCAGCAGGGTCACCCACTGTGGACAGATTTCAGTGGAGCTTCCACACTAAGACAGACTTGGAAGAAGGAAGAGACCATCTACTTCTCAAAGAATTGGCCAGTGAAAACCTGATGAGCAGCAGTGAAACAATGTCTAATCACAGAGCCAGGCAGTGTTTTGTTCAGTTGTGCATAGAGTCACTTGAGTAGGAGCTGACTCAACAGCACCTAACAACAACAATCTTTATGGAGGCAGAATGCCACATCCTTCTCCCATAGAGCAGATGGTGGCTTGGAATTGCTGATCTTTCATTTAGTCATTGAACTCTTTAACCACTCTGCCACGAGGGCTCTTTTAGGCAGAGATAGTTAGATAGTTAGACCTTTTTCTTTATTGCATCAGTACTTCATGCAAATCTCTACTACAGCATTCTGAATGATACCATAATGTATCTTAATTTACATTGTTCTTTTCCCTTTTAAGCTGTGAATTCCTTCAAGGCAATAACTTACTAATTTTAAGGTGCTCTAGTGGTGCAGTGGTTAAAACACTCAGCTGATAACTGAAAGATCATTTGTTCCAACCCACCAGCTGTTCTGTGGGAGAAAGATCAGGCAGTCTGCTTTCATAATGATTTACAGCCTTGGAAACTCGGTGAGAAAGTTCTACTCTGTCCTATAGGGTCACTCTAAGTGGATATTTATTTGATGGCAGTTTTTTGCTTGTTAACAATGATAATGCTCTAATCAATATACTCAAAGTGTTTGCTTAAACTGTCATTAATTTATTCATTTATGTCTTGTTGTTGTTGTTGTTAGGTGACAGCAAGTCTATTTTGACTGATAGTAACACCATGTGACAAAGTAGAACTGCCACATAGGGTTTTCTAAGCTGTAATCTTTAAAGGAAGGAGCTCTGGTGGCATAGTGGGTAAGGCATTTGGCTGTTAAGCAGAAAGTCAGTGGTTCAAACCTACCAGCTGATCTGCAGGAGGAAGACACACTCGACATCTGTAAAGATTTATAGCCTTGGAAACCCAATGGTGGTCACTATGAGTTGGAACTAAATCAATGACATTGGGATTTTTTTTTTTTAGTCTTCCCAGGAGCAGATCACCTGGAGCCTCTGTGTGCATTTGAACCATCATCCTTTCTGTTAGCAGTCAGGTATTTAACCTTACTGTTGTGTCATCAGGACTTCTCTATTCATTTATATATTTATTCATTCATTAGAAATCAAGGCTTCTGAGCCAATCAACCAGTAGCCTCCCCACACTCTTTATCCTTCAAATAGCTCACAAATATGAACCTGGGAGCGAATTTTCCCCTGAAGAATTGCTAATCCAGCAACTTGCAATGAAAGTATGTAGAAGTAACATGCAACTTACGTACCTACATAAGTGCCCTGGGATTATCTCCCTGCACATGTTACTTGTAACTAAATCAAGGTCAGTCTTGCCCCCTGTTCTTGCCTTTTCCCCCTGCTCTCTTTCTAGTGCTGCTCTTAAGGTTCTGTGGTAAATTATCTCCTGACTCCATCCCTGGGAATACTCTCTTGCTTCCAAATGGGATGGTTATTCCATTGTTTGGGTGTTGACTCTTCTCAAAGCCAGTAGAATATGGAATTCATTAGACAGATGATGAAACTATGTGCCAAAGACTTAACAATTTAGCATGGATTATTTCCTTTCTTCTCTGATGGCTGCCAACCTGAGGCTTGACGAAGTCAATGTTCTAACACATCCAAACCTGGCTGCCCTTTTGGTCCTGTCATTGGCTTTGGTGGCCTCTGTCATGTAGAGAAGAGTCTTGTACTTACTGAAAGGAGTTAGGACTTTGGTTAACTGATTTGAGGTGTTTCACTTCTATGTAAACATCCCATGGAATGCTCTGGAATAGGTTTTGCTCCAACAGCCTCTTTCTGAGGACTGGTGTGTGATTAACTAATTCCACTTGGCTTTCAAAAAGGAAGATTTCAGCCTTTATACAGGGTGGCCTAAAGGAGGAGGCACCTTCAGAGTTTTTTTGAAAGGGACATAGTCAAAATTCTGTCTTCAATTATCACTGAGAGAGTAAAAACAAATTTGGTTGCCAAAGGATTATCATTAAGTCAGTGAAAACAACCCAAAAGCCATTTTCAGAAATGTCAAACTCTTTTGTCTTGAGAAGATAATGAAAAGTCACTTAATTTGGCTCTTGAAGGAAAAAGAAAATTTAATTAATGTACATCTTCACCTTTTAAATTTTATCAGATTGCACATCTACGGGACCTTAATTCTTAGCTTTCTTCTTAATTTCTATGTTTCAGAGCCATTGGAATAGTTTAGAGATAAAAATTTAGTCTGTCTGGAATTCTCCCAGCCCTCCCACTTTGCCTGAATAATATCTACCCTTCTCAACTTGGACAGCACTCCTATTGGGAAGTCTTCTCTGATCTCTCAAGATAGAGAGAAGTTCACTACTCCATGCTCAATGTCCAATGTAATGGTGCAGTGCCTACCTGTGTAGGTACTACTCTAGAAATACTTGTTGAATTAACAAATGACTAAATGGTAGTGGGATATAAAATCCCCATCAAAGAGAAAAAGAAAAGAAAAAGAAAAAAACACTTCACTTGGACATCAAGTTGTAGTTCTGCCATTTATCAAAGTCACTATATTTTCTGAGTCTTGTGTGTTCATCTATAAAATGGAGACAGCAGTATCTACGTCATATGGCTTTCTGAGAGCTGCCTGAAGTTATGCACATGAAAGCATTATGTAAACTGAAATGCACTACAAACTTTGAAGCTATAACTTTGATCTTTTTCTCTTTTCTCTACATATTTCCCAAGAAGATTCACATTTATTGGAACATCTGGTCACGAGACAAAATTATCTGGGAAGCTGGTTGGAGGGATTCTACCAATGTGCTGTGCTAAGTGCGATTCCACAGTGGACTGCATATAATCCATGGATGATATATGGAGCATTCCCACCAGGCAATCCAGACAGCCCAGCCCAAGATCCCTAGAAACCAGAGCTACAAGGAAGCAGGCAATGGGGAAAGAAGATGGTTTCATGCCACAGTGAAGATCGGCTGTGTTTTAAAACCCAAGGTCAGTGGGAGAGCTCTGATTTACTGTTCAAGTGTTTTAATAGCTTTGTCAAATGACTAAGTTGAGTACAAGGTTAAGTTTATTATCTTGCCTTCCCAGGGAATAGTTTCTAGCAAAGTCAGGAACAATTCTCAAGCGTTGTATAATCAGAAGGGCAAAAGAAATTCATTCAGAAACTTTTCTCACTGCCCTCTTAATTCAGCAGAGCATTGAGAATGAAGCAGGAAATAAGACCCACTGCAAAGGAAAGGAGACCAAAAATCAGTTAATCAGGAAAACTGGTATTTGCACATTGTAGCAAAGGCTGTCTCAGGCTTGTCTGTCAGTGTGCTGTACTGTGGTGGTTTGTGTGTCGTTATGAGGCTGGGGGCTATGCCACCAGTATTTCAAATGCCTGCAGGGTTACCCATCATGGACAGTCTTCAGCAGAGTTTCCAGACTAAGACAACCTGGGCATAAGAATGGGGCCATTCACTTCTGAAAAAAAAATTGATCAGTGAAATCTTTATGAATAGCAGTGAAACACTATCTGAAATATTAAAGCAAAGCCTTATGGATATTTGTTAGGTTGTTGTTAATCACATTAATATCATCAGTTTTATAAGTAGGGACTGTGTTGTAGAACACAGCACAGCATAAAGACAGCCAAAGAAAGAAAGCAAAGCCAGGATCATTTGCCCAAATCTGCCATAAATTGCCTGAGTGACCTTTGACAAGTTGCTTTACCTCATGTGCCCCAGGATGTTTACACTGGAGATGAAAGGTCATCCTGATCCCCATCCAGATATGAGTGTCTTTGTGATTATTTTGTTGCAAAAACTAGAAACAGCTAGCTTATACAAAATGTTATGTTCAATAAGAATGAACAAGCAATTTGACGGGCAACTGAGACAAAAAAAGAGAAAAGCAAGACTACATTAAGACAAAAACGGAACTGCCAAGTCCAGAGTGAGGCCACTTTTTGTTACTGGAGGGCAACATAGCCACATGGACCTTGTCTTCTCTCTGTCACCTCTCTCTTAATTGGTCTCCTTTGCCTTCATGGTCTGATATAGCTTCTTAGGTAGTCAACCATCACTATCTTCTAGATGGTAGGAGCACTGGCTCAGTTTGGGCAGGGACTTCCCCATTGATCCAATCAGTTTTGTCATTAAATGCAAGGTCACATGATAAGACAGGACAGTGCAGGCTTTGTGGATAGCAGATATTTTAAAAAGGGGATAGAGGCAGAGGTGCAACAATCCCTTAAATGCTTGAGTCTACCTTTGAGAACCTCTTGGGCTTACTGTGCGGAGGATATGGAAGGAGGTATGGATTCAGAAGTAATTAGAGAAAAACAGTCTTCTTTACTTAGGAACCATGTCAAGAAAGCAGGAAACCAGGATGGACCAGGTATGATACAACTTCTCCCTTGTTATGTGTTTTCCCTCAACTGGTTACTAAAGGAAATACTGATTTGAGTCTACTCTGAGTCATAAAGGAAAAGGAAGCCTCCTCAAGCAGGCCTGTAATTGTGGTTTGGGAGAAAACTTTTGTTAACAATCAGTGCCTAATTTCCCCCTTACCAGTCAGTATGCTCAGCATATTAGGCCAAATGGTTAAGAGCTCCACTGCTAGCCAAAAGGTTGGTGGTTCAAACTCCCCCTCAGAGACTGCCCTGGCCATATGCTTCCAAAGGGTCACAGCCTTGAAAACCCAATAGAGCAGTTCCACTTTGCACACAGCATTGCCAGGAGTCGGAATCGACTCTATAGCAACTAACAACAAACAGCAAACCAAATGTTAATATACTCCTTGTGGTAGTTAAGGTTATGTGTCAATTTGGCTGGGCCTGGTTTTGAGTGGCCGGGCAGCTGGTTGTAGTTATTCCCCATAATGAGACTGGTAATTTACTCCTTGGTGGGATCTACTGTGAGCAGCTGAGTAGCTGCCTTAGGGATGTGGTCTGCTTCTGGTAAGAAGACACTTTGGGAAAGATTTCTGAGCTTCTTGGTACATTTGGATCCTGTATTTGGCTGAGTCATCAGCTGAATTGTCTGCCATGTTGTCTGTTGATCTTGGGACTGTTTCTGGACTTGAACTAGTGTTCTGCCATGTTCTTTGATAATCTTTAGACAGTGCCATTTTACTTGTTGACCCTGGGTTTGTTAGCCTCAGCAGCCAGTAGCTCCCTGAGTTGAGAGAAGCCTCTAGCTCCAGTGGGCTGGGAGCAAGAGGCAGAGCCGAAGCCCAAGGTTGAGGGTCCCTAGAGCTGGCACTTAGAACTCAGACTTCTAGCCTCCTAAACTGTAAAAGAATAAGTCTCTGTTTGTTAAGGCCATCCATTTGTGATGTTTTCAGATGACAAAAGCACTCTTACATTTTAAATGTCCTTTAATTATCCTGTTCCTTGCCTCTGCCAGGTTGAATAGTCCCTGTATGATTCAGGATTCATGGCAAGATTGCAAATGAAAGTCCCATACTGTAGCCCATTCACCTTCTCTTCTTACACTCACCTCCATTTTTCACCATGAAGGCCCTTAGGCACATGGTGTGGACACCAAAACTCACTTCAATCCATATTCTGCCTCCAAAACAATTGCCTCTGACCACCCCTTGGGCCAAGAGTACATATAGGAACAGCACAGCTTAGCTTTGGGATGATAATCTGGCTAAGCAAGCCCTGAGCACCTGCTTCAGGATCTCAAGTATGCAGAGCAATGTAGAAGTGAGAAAAGGCTTGAACTAGAGCACACCTCCCTGGGCTCTACAAACACCTCAACCTTGAGGGTAGAGGCTGGCCCTATGAAGTTCCTAGCGAAGGCTAGGGACTCTAGTTGCCAGGGTCTAAGGATAGTGTTCATTGGGAGTGTCAGGAATAACCAAAGGAATCTAAGAAAATAGGGTGTTTGGCACTGGGACTAGAACTATGCTTCCCATCTCAAGACTGGGAAGCAATTAGATAGACACTTGTGTGGGTCATTGTCCATAGGCAGCTGGGGAGTCCGTTTCGTTTTCAAATATGATGTTAGGGAGGGAGGCTAACTCAGTGAGGTCATTATAGGCCCAGAAGAGAATTTCCTAGGCTGAGTCTAATTAAAGCATAAGGTTCAAATTTGCAGCCATTATTCCATTAAAAAAAAAAAAAAAAAAACTTCAAGATATCTCTTCAGCACCAGAAACTCAACATCTTTGAAATAAAATGCATTATGTTTTTTTCCTCAACCTTTTCTTCTTCCCACTTCTCTTTACTATTCCATCCCTACTTAGAGCACCATTGTTATCCCAATAACTTGAACTCTAAATCTCTCTCTTTTACTTCTCCTTTTCTCTCACTCTCCCACATTGAATGCTATTACAAAGTCCCCTAGATTGTTCCTCTTTATTACATCAAATATCTCTCTTTTTTCCTATCTCTGCTGCCACAATGAAGTTCTGGCCCTTGGTACTTCCTGTCTAGACCATTACAATAAAGTCCAGTCACTTCCTCACTCAAATCCAACCTAAACAATAACAATACCTCCATCTTAATCTTCCCAAAACACAAATATGTTCACATCACTTCCCTTCTTAAAAAGCTTCAGTGGCTCCCTATTGATTCAAGAATGCATCCAGAACCCTTTACCTGGTGTTCAAGACCTTTACCATCAGCCCTAGCTTGGCTCTTGGGACAGCGCTTGTTTAGTTTTTCATTATTGTAAAATCTTTGGTAATTGCAGAAAACTTATGTAATATGCAGCAAAGTTTAAAATATAATAGAAATTTGAACCTTACTTTTATCATTCAAAGATATTTTGGCCTACCTACATATGCTCACAAAAATAGAAACATCCTGCTTTTTTCCATTTAGTGGTGTATCAACAGCATTTTTTTTCAACTTGCAAAATAACGTTTAAATGTTCTATTTTACCTGCTGCACTGACTAAAAAACATCAATGATCTCTTTTGATATAATTAATCTGCATTTGTAGTAAAACATGTATAAAATATAGACAAGCATAAATAAGTAAACAAACTCAAACAATATGTATAATACATAGAAATAACCATTGTGGCCATTTCAGTATATACGTTTTGTTTTCAGGCACCATTGAATAGATTTTGACTCATATCAACTCCATGTGACAGAGTAGGACTGCCTCAGAGTTTTCTTGTCTCTAATATTAATGAAAGAAGATTGCCTGCTGTTTTCGTTATATAGTGTTGCTATAACAGAAATACCACAAATGGATGGCTTTAGGAAACAGAAATTTATTTTCCCACAGCTCAGGAGGCTAGATGTCTGAATTCAGAGAACCAGCTCTAGAGGAAGGCTTTCTCTTGCTGTGAGCAATGTAGGACAGTCCTTGTCTCCTTTCAACATCTGTGATCCCAGCATTCCTTGGAGAGCTACATATGTCTTGGCATCAATCTTCCCCTGAGACCAGGACATTCTTAGCACAGGGAACCCAGGTCCAAAGGACGAGCCCCACTCCTGGCTCCTCTTTCTTGGTGGTACCCAGGACCCTCCTTCTCTGCTTGCTTCTCCCTCCTTTTAACCCTTGTAAGAAAAAAGGTCCACCACTCATCTGTCAGTTTGTCTCACTGTGGTGGTTTGCACATTGCTATGAGGCTGGAGGCTATGCCACAGATATTTCCAATGCCAGCAGCATCACCCATGGTGAACAGGTTTCAGCAGAGCTTCCAGACTCAGACTCAGAAGAAGGAGGGCACCATGCACTTCTCAAATAATTGACCAGTGAAAAACTTATGAAAAACAATGAAACACGGTCTGATATATTACTGGAAAACTTTACAAATTGCCCTGAAACACTGTCCAATATAGTGGCAGAAGATGAGCCTCTCAGGTCAGAAGGCACTCAAAATACAACTAGGGAAGAGCTGCCTCCTCAAAGCAGCAACCTTAATGATGTGGATGGAGTAAAGCTTTCAGGACCTCCATTTGTTGATGTGGCACTAGTCAAATGGAAAGAAACAGCTGCAAACATCCATTAACAATCAGAACATGAAATGTATAAAGTATGAATGAAGAGAAATTGAAAGTTGTCAAAAATGAAATGGAATGTATAAAGATAGATATCTTAGCCATTAGTGAGATGTCATATTGCATTGGAGAAATCTGCTGCAAAAGACCTCTTTAAAGTGTTGAAGAGAAAAGATGTCTCTTTGAAGACTAAGATGTGCCTGACCCAAGCCATGGTGTTTTCAGTTGCTTCACAGGCATGTGAAAGATGGACAATGAGTAAGGAAGACTGAAGAAGAGTTGATGCTTTTGAACTGTGGTATTGGTGAAGAATACTGAAAGTACCAGGGGCTGCCAGAAGAACAAACAAATATGTCCTGGAAGAAGTGCAGCCTGAATGCTCTGGAAGCGAGAATGGCCAGACTTCATTTCACCTACTTTGGTCACGTTGTCAGAAAGGATTCCCTGGAGGAGGATACCATGAATGGTAAACTGGAGGGTCAAGGAAAAAGGGGAAGGCCCTCAACTAGATGGATTGACACAGTGGCTGCAACAATGGGCTCAGGTATAGCAAGGATTGTGAGGCTGGTGCAGCACCAGGCTGGTGCAGGACCAGTGTCTCCTTTTGTTGTACATGGGGTAGCTATGAGTTGGAGCCAACTCAGCAGCACCTAACAACAACAACAACAACAACAACAACAACAAAGATGATGGAGGCCATACCCTAGGGAACTTTTCTTACATTTATTGATGAAGGCTGTGACCTAAGTAAGGGTATTGCATCTCACTGTAACCCTACCTCATTAACATAACAAACACAACCTAATCCTCATTAACAGAACCTAATTTAGCCTCATTAACACATAGAGGTCAAGATTTATAACATATCACAAAATGGAGGATGATTACAGCAGGTTACAAAATGGAGGACAATCACACAAACCTAGGAATCATGGCCTATCCTAGTTGACACATATTTGGGGAGATACAATTCAATCCATGACACTAGGCCTTTCTCCTGTGGAACTGCTGGGTGATTTTGAAATGCCAACTTTTCAGTTAGCAGCCAATCACTTAACCATTGTGTCAGCAGGGCCCCTTTTAGTATAAATAAAAAAAAAACTCACTGCCATTGAGTCAAATCCAACTCATAGCCACCCCTCCTTGGGTTTCTGAGGCAGTATCTCTACAGAAGCAGATTGCCCCATCTTCTTTCTGCGGAGTGGCTGGTGGGTTTGAACCATCAGCCTTCTGGTTAGCAGTCAAGTGCCTTAAGCACTAGGCTACCAGAGCTCCTATTCACTGAAACAAAAAACCATTGCTGTTGAGTTGATTCTGAGTCATAATGACCCTATGGAACAGAGTAGAAATTCCCTGTAGGGTTTCCAAGGCTGGAAATCTTTTTTCCTGCATAGTAGCTGGTGGGTTCAAACTGCCAAACTTTTGGTTGGCAGCCCAGTGCTTAACCACTGTGCCATCAGGGCTCCTTAGTATATATAGTTACTGCTTATTTCATTTAATTATTGTACCATGATGTTGATGTGGGGTCATTTGATTTATACTGTTTTTTGAAAAAGATGTCTTGTTCCTTTTCCCTTTGTCTTTGATTATGTATATATATATATATAATTGACTAAATGGCAGTGGGTGTGTGTACGTGTGTGTATGTATATATATATCTATGTAATCAACTGAGTGACTGAGTGACTGGTGGGTTTGAACTGCCAACCTTCTGGGTAGTAGTCAAGTGCCTAAAGCACTGAGCCACCAGAGCTCTTTGTTGGTTATAAGAAACATGTATTTATTTCTCTCCCCTTTTCTCTAGTTATTTGAAAGATTAAAATCATGTTTTTATTCTACCAATGATTACCTTTAATTTTAAAAATATACTAGAACCTAGTTTAATTATTTTTTAGCATTAAGAAATGAAAAATATACATTTATTCCCCTGGTGTATTGTAAGATACAGTTTTTCTTTTTCATTTTCATTTCTTCATCAATTTCTCAGCTTTTGTTGACACAATTTGAGTTTTAAGACCAAATTATAATTATGTCATTACTTTTCTTATCATGTATTTTGTATTTTCAAAATTATTTTGATATTCAAATGTATTTAAAATTATTTTTATATTCAAAATTTTTCATCACCCTTGAAATAACTATTGTTACTCAAATAGTTTTATTGCTCAACACCAAATCTTTCATTATTAGTATTATTATTATCTATGTCTTTCTTCCTCTTGACTTCATTGTTTTGTTTTAATTCTCAATGCTGTCTCAGAATCCTACTCTTCCTAGCAGGATACACTAATAGCCTACTGAGTTAGCCCTTGCAAATCTCAAATATTGTCCTTTGCAAACACACATTAAGGGAAATTTTTACTGAGAATAGAATTCTTATGTAACAATCTTTTGTAGTTGTTGTTTGGGAGCTCTGGTAGCATAGTGGTTAAAGCACTTGACTGCTAACCAGAAGGCTGGCAGTTCAAACCCACCAGTCACTCCTCGGAAGGAAGGTTGGGCAATCCTACTTCCGTAGTGATACTGCCTCGGAAACCCAAGGAGGGATCACTATGAGTCGGGGCCGACTCGACGGCACATAACAACAACAATCTTTTGTAATTCCAAACCCTTGTGCCCATTCTCAATTTTTACTGTCTTTAGCATTTTGGAGAAGGATGATGTCATCCTCATCTTAGTTCTTTTCTACACAACCTGTTTCAATTGACTTCTAAGCTTTTAAGTTTATTTCTTTAGATTTAATTTCAAACATTTCATCAGGGCAGCACCATCTAGGTGTTGATATAGTTCCACTAAGTTTACTTGATAATTTGTGAGTCTTCTCCATTAAAGACATGGGGGTTTTTCAGTTCAGAAAAATCACTTATTTCTTTGTTTACTCTTTCTATTCTGCCATTCTGCTCCTTAATGTTTGAATTTCTACTATTCATAGACTTTTCCCAAAATATTTTTAAGTTTTTTCCCTAAAACTTTCTTTTTTAATCTGTCGAGATTTTTATTTTTTATCTTCTAGGTTCTTGGAGATATTTTCAAATTTCAGCTTAGAGTAATCAATAAGTTTTTGATGGTCTTCTTGTAATTAAGCATTTTTAAAATCTCCATGAAGTCTTTCCCGATTTCAGAATATTACCTCTTCACCATAGCTTGCTCAGTTTTCATTGCCATAACAACTTCTTGAATCATGCTAATAATATGAATGAGAAAATGTATCAAATCTTCTTCTACCCAAGAAAGGGTGGTCTTATCCTTTTAAATTGCTGTATCATTTTTTAACAGTTTGTTGATATGGTCATATTTAAATATCTTCATAGATGAAGAAAGAAAGTCAATCATACTTGGCCTTTGCTAGAACAGGAGAACCCTAAGGAGGCAGAGTTTCTTCTATTTCCCTAGGATGAAAACGTGTTCGTCTAGTTTCTACTTACTGTGAGTTTTTATCTCAGGCCTACTGTTTCTATGAGCTAGAGTCTCATCAACACCCTCTGCCAGGGACCTCTCTGATTTTTACTTTCAAGCTCCCTGCTGTTTATAGGAGGAGAAGTTTTAGGCCACTTTTCCATGCTTTATTTAATCTGCTCCTCTTCAAACTCTTTGTTGTTGTTGTTGTGTGTCGTCAAGTCAATCCCAACTCATAGTAACCCTACAGGACAGAGTAGAACTGCTCATAAAGCACTGTTTTTATAGGAGCAGATGGGTAGGTCTTTTCTCTAGCAGAAGCACTGTTGGGTTCAAACCACCACCCTCTCCGTTAACAGCTGAGTGCTTCACCATTGCACTATCAGAGTCTCTTTAGAACTCTACCTAGCTGAATTTCTTGTAATTTTTACAAGGCTTACATCTATATCACATTTTGTAGTTTCCCTCACATTTTTGTGCCTCAGAAACCCAACGAGGGTCACTATGAGTTGGAATCTACTCAATTTCAGTGGGTTTTGGTCATCTCTACTAGCTCTCGGTAGCATAGTGGCTAAGGCACTTGACTGCTAACCAGAAGGCCGCGGTTCAAATCCACCAGCCACTCCTCGGAAGGAAGATGGGGCAATCTACTTCCGTAGTGATACTGCCTCGGAAACCCAAGGCGGGGTCGCTATGAGTCGGGTCCGACTCGATGGCAAATAACAACAAAACTACTAGCATATGTTGATGGTGGAGTTGGAAACCTCTGTAAATGCCTCTATATTCCCAAACCTCCCTTCCTAATTTATCTCTTCCCATTACATTTGTCCATTAATGTCTCCATTATATGTCCTGTGCTTTATGAAAAATATGCATTCTGTGCTGTTTCCTTCTCTCAGGTCTTTCCTAACATTTCTTCTCAACTTACCTTTTACTACAGAAATAATTGGCACAAGTAATTTTCAACTACACATAGGAAGGATTCATGAAGGAGGTAATACAGAACTCTCTCCTATGTGTATTCTTATTCTCTCTGTTAATACACATCAGAATCTATCATGAGTAATACCCATATATGATTATATATTATGAGCCTAAGTAGAGTATTCAATTGTGAGAGCAGAAATGATGTTCATGCATGTTCATATCTCCAGTAGTGCACCACCTGAGGCTTTCACTCAGCAGAAACTCCAAAAAGAAGTATGTTAAATTTAAAGTTTGACTATCATTCATTATTCACTCCACATCAGAACGTGTGTTGTTTCTATTCCCCACAACAAAACTCAGATGTAGATATTATTACCTTTTTTATAGAAGAATATCTGAGGCTCAGACAAGATAAATAACTGTAAAGTCATCCAGTTAGTGACTTAAAGTAGATTCACACCCAGGCTGACTTCAACATCCATGTGATTTTCTGCCACACCACTCTGATTCAATTAAATTTTAATTAAGTTGAAGTGACTTCATCAGGCATAAAACTTGCAGAAGGAATATAATTGGGTTAGATAAGAAACAGCATTTCTTCCTCATTGAGTTCATTTTATGGCTTCTTGGATCAAAAATGGGAAGTAGGCCACAAGATTTCTCCTGAATTGTTGGGCGTAGTACTTCTGAAGCCCTCTCTATGCTCTTACTTCTCTTTCACTCCTAAATAATAGTACAATTCTTCAGTTAAGAAAAAACTGGTTATAGCATACTTTGGAAATCTGAAGTAAATTTTGACCAAGAATATAGTTTTTCCTTATGTGATAGCTACAATGTCATCCTAGAACGATAAACCTACTTTGTGATCCAACTCTACTGGGATAGATGTAACCTTTGAGAAGCCTGCAGAAAAATAATATGCAGCAGCTGTTGTTCACTGACCAGAAAAGTAGTAATTGAAAAGGGTAAGGGAAGGAAAAAACCCTGTAAAGTATAACTGGCAGCCCATGTGCCAAACCCAACCCGCTGTTGTGTTTTGTTTGGATTGAGTAGTGTTTTAAAGCTATTTGACTTTGTAGCCAACATTTAAAAGTTAGAATTTCATATAAAATCCAGATTTTTGGCTTCTTTTAAAAAAATATGAATATCTGGTCACACCAGACTTGCATTCCTACATGAAACCTATCTACCCTGGTGGAATAGCAGCAGTGATGATGGCTAATGCCTCCAACTATGGGCCAGTGAGTTTAATGTTAATACATGTGGAGTAAATATCAAATATGGAAAGTTTGATGTGGAAGTACCCTTAGTAAACCTATCTCAGTCACATTATTTTACATTACAAAAAAAAAAAAAAAAGAAAACTGCACAAGGACAATATTATTACCCCAGGTTACAACACAACTGGTTAGCACCAGGGCTACCACAAGAAGCTATGTATTAAGAGCATTCAGGCCATCAGTCTGCTTATTAATTAACTTCATAATGCAAAAAGGACTTCTCATAAAGCTATACTGTTCGTTATTTTAAAAAAGGGAGGAGAATTGTAAAATACCTGGTGGGTGTTGCCATATTGCATTGACCTCTCCCTTCTCTATTTGCATTAGCACTTTACCTTATTGTATAATGAATAAAACCTTTGAGATATGGATGCTGATTTATTTGAATGACCATGTATAACATACTCTGAAATAGGATATGGTACAAGGTACAGCTTGTATAGAAATAACAAGAGTTGGTCTTAAATTAACATTATTAGGAATATCTATTAATATTGTTCATTTGTTCAACAAATATTTGTTGAGCACTTACCCTGATCAAGAAGCTTTTAGGCTTTCACTGGCGATGAAAAGAATAAGCAAGACAAATACAGTTCTTGTGTTTGTAGTCATAAGTTAAAGCTACTACCTGTTACAGAATCTCTAACAATGAATAATCTAAATGGTTGTTTCTCCAGATCTGAAAGCAGATTTTTTTTTCTTTTTAATATTTTATTGTTAAGAGTTTACATAGCAAATTAGTTTTCCAATTAGTAGTTCATACACAACTTCTCCCATGACTTTCGTTGTAGTCTCTGCAATGTGTCTCCCTATTTACTCTGTGGGTTCCCCATTCCCATTCATCAGGTTTCCCAATCCCTCCCTGTCTACTCATTTTTGTGCAGCATTTGCATATATATGTGTAGAAATTTCCACCACCGTACCTATATACATACAGGGGTATACTCCTCTATGCTTCCCTTCCCTATTTAGCATATATATTACCTATATATCTACTCACAAATTATTGGTAGTTATTACCATAATTGTAGAAGCATATGCTATGGCATTTATGGTAGTTTATTCTTGCATACCATTCAGTGTCTTCCTTTGTCTTGGTCATGTAGTGCTGACTTCCTCCACATTGTGTATTACCTTTCCCTTCACCAGAAATAACTCTTTTCTACTATGTACTTAGTGATTCTCCCTCACTCTCCCTCTCCCCTCTGGTAACCATGAAAGAATGTTTCTTTCTGTGTGTAAACTTATACTTGGCTTTTTATAACTGATTTCACACAATATTTGTCCTTTTGTGTTTGACTTATTTCATTCAGCATAATGTCCTCCAGATTTACCCGTGTTGTGGTATGTTTTGTGGATTCATCTTTATTCTTTGTAGCTGGGTAATATTTCATTGCATATACGTATCAGCAGTAAAGACATCAGATAATGTATTACATTGAACAAATCCAATGCAAAAGACCTCTTTCAAGTGCTGAAGAGCAAAGATGTTTCCTTGAAGACTAAGGTGCACCTAACCCAAGCCATGGTATTTTCAATAACCTTGTATGCATGTAAGAATGGACAATGAATAAGGAAGACCGAAGAAGAATTGATGCTTTTGAGTTGTGGTGTTGGCAAAGAATACTGATAGTACCATGGACAGCTAAAAGAACTAACAAATCTGTCCTGGAAGAAGTACAGCCGGAACACTCCCTGGAAGCGAGAATGGCCAGACTTTGTCTCACCTACTTTGGTCATGTTGTCAGAAGGAAGCATTCCCTGCAGAAGGATATCATGCTTGGTAAAGTGGTGGGTTAACTAAAAAGGGGAGTGCCCTCAACAAGATGGACTGAGACAGTGGCTGCAATGATGAGCTCAGGTACAGCAGGGATCGTGAGGTTGGCGCAGGACCTGATAGGGTTTCATTTTGTCATACACAAGGTCGCAATGAGTTGGAGATGACTCCATGGCACCACCAACAACACGTATCACAGTTTATCCATTCATCCATTGATGGACATTTAGGTTCTTTGCATTTATTTTTGTTATTGTGAACAATGCTGCAATGAACAAAGGTGCATGCATATAGTTCTTATTGCTCTAAGATATATACCAAGTGATGGGATTGCTCAATCATATGGTGTTTTTATTTCTAACTTTTTAAGGAAGCACCATATCATTTTCAATAGTGGTATACCATTTGGAGTTCTGTTTGCAGTGAATTCTAATCTCCCCACAGACTCACCAGCATTCTTAATTTCTTTATAGTTCACTGAGTGCACCAAAAATTACACACATAATCCATGACATATTTCTTAAAGAAAATCATTAGGAGAAAATTAGAATCATAGGCTTTAACAATTTTTTTTTTTTAATTATAGAATCAAATGATAGAACAAATACTCTGGAATTACCACAAGACCAGGCAGTGTTTTGTTCTGTTTTACATAAGGATACCATGAGTTAAAGCTGACTTTCCAATAACTGACAACAACAATAACATTAACTTTTATTATTATTAACATTTTAATGTGATTTGGGTAAAAGCTTATCAAACCAAAAACTTTACCAAACTCACTGCCATCAAGTTGATTCTGACTCATAGCAACCCTCCTTGAGTTTCTAAGGCAGTAAATCTTTATGGAAGTGGATTGCCCAGTCTTCCTTCTGCAGGATGGCTGGTGGGTTTGAACCCTCAGTCTTCTGGTTACCATACAGAGTAATTTGTTTTCCATTCAACAGTTCATATACAGTTTGTTCTGTGACATTCATTACAATCCCCCCAGTGTATCAGCACTCTTCCCACTTCCTCCTAGTGGTTACCATTTCCTTTTGTCCTCTTTTCCTATCCATTCCTTCCTTCTGAGCTTTGGCCCTGAGCAAATGCTGCCCTTTTGATCCCTTATGTTTGGTTGTTCTGAGAAGTACATACTTCCTGGTGTTATTGTTTACCTCATAGGCTTGTCTATGTTTGGCTGAAAGTTGAGCCACTGGAGTGAGTTCAGTTCTGGGCCTGAGGGCCTGAAGAATGACTAAGAGTCATGGTCTCAGGAGTTCCACCAGTCTCTATCAGACAAGTAAGCCGGGTCTTTTTTTATTATTTTGAGATATGTTGCACATTTTTCTCACACTTTATCCAGAATCTTCTATTGTGATCCCTTTCAGAGTTGTTGGCAGTAGTAGCCGAGCACCATTTAGTTCCTCTGTTCTGAAGGCAATGGAGGCTGAGGTTCACATGGTCCCCTTGTCCCTTGGTCTAACTATTTCAAGGTGTCTTTGATTTTCATCACTATTCGTTGCTCCAGACAAGAAGAGAGCAAGAGTTGCACCTAGATAGCCACTAACAAGCTTTTAAGACCCCATTGTCTACTCACCAAAGTAGGATGTAGAATCCTACTTGTCTTTGTGGATTATGCTATACCAATTGACCCAGCTGTCCCCTATGACTATGGTCTTAAGCTCATAGGTTTAGTGACCCACTCCCTCAAGGTGTTTGGTAATGGCTAAAGAGTTTTCATAAGTTTGTCCCATTAGCTCTACTGTATACACAGATATTTTTATAGCTCATACATGTACTTATATAGAAATATCATCCACCAAACCTATATATGGTCATGGGTTCTCATTCATACTCTACTCATACCTGATCATCTTGCCTGTCTACCTATGATCCACTCAAAGATTAGTGTTTATTATTAGGATTGTGTAAGTAATAGTGTTTACTTTTGTTGTATCTCTTATGCACCTCTCTGTGTCTACCTTTTTCTTAGTGATATTGTGATAGTCACCCACTATTTGTATGTTGTCTTTCCTTTCACCCATATTAATAAATGTCTCTTACCTTCTTAGTAATTTTTCCCATCCCCTCCCACCACTGGTAACCATCAAAGAATGTTTATTTCCGTGTGTAAACCTTTCTTTGGCTTTTTCTAATAGTGAACTCATATGATATTTGTCTTTTTTGTTATTGTCATATTTCACTCAGCATAATGCCCTCCAAGTTCATCCATGCTATAAAATGTTTGGCAGATTCTTCATTATTCTTTAATGTTGCATAATATTCCATTGTGTGTTTTACCTTTGATTTTAGGTTTTACCTTTAGATCTTTGATCCATGTTGAGTTAGCTTTTGTATATGGTATAAGTTGTGGGTCTTGTTTCATTTTTCTGCAAATGGATATTCAGTTTTGCTACCACCATTTCTCAAAGAGACTGTCTTTTCCCTACTTAATGGATTCCAGCCCTTTATCAAAGATCAGCTGTCCATTGGTGGATGGATCTATTTCTGTATTCTCAGTTCTGTTCCATTGGTCTAAATGTCTGTCATTGTACAAATGCCAGTATTTTTTGACTACTGTGGTTGCAGAGTAGGTTTTGAGGTCAGGAAGTACGAGTCCTTCTACTTTGTTCTTCTTTGGTTATGTTTTGTTTATCCATCATCTCCTTTTTATATAAAATTAGTGATCAGTTTTTATATCTCCTTTAAAAAAGTGTTGATGGAATCTGTATCAGAATCGCATTGTACCTCTAATTTTTGGGGGTAGTGTGGTAGTTAAGGTTGTTGTCAACTTGGCTGGGCCTGGTTGAATGGCTGGGCAGCTGGATGTAGTATTTCCCATGATGAGACTGACAATCAACTCCATGGTGGAATCTACTGTGACCAGCTGAGTAGCTACCTTAGGGATGTGGTCTGCTTCCTATATATAAGAAGCAGCTTTGGGATTGGTCACTAGTCTTTTGGTACATGTGAACCCTGCATGTACCCAAGTCATTGTTCAACAGTCTGCCATACCCTAACGATCTTGGAACTTCATCTGGACTTGAATTAGTGGCCTGCCATGTTGTTTGGTGACATTGAGACTGTACCTTTTTACTTTTCAAACTTGAGCTTTTCAGCCTCATCAGCCAGCAGCTATCTGAGTGAAGAAAAGCCTCCAGCTTCAGTGTGCTGGGAGCAGGAGGCATAGCTGAAGCCCAAGGTTGTGGGGCTTTCAACTAACCCCTAGAGCCTGTTGTTGTTGTTGTTAAGTGCTGTCAAGTCATTTCCGACTCTGATTCCTGTGTGTTCCATCTGGTGAAGTCCACGTGTACAGCCTCCGTTTGTGTTGTTGAAAAAAGGTGTTTGCAATGAACGACTTATTGGTCTTGCAAAATTTTACCATACGAGTTCCAGCATTATTTCTGTCACCAAGGCCAAATTTTCCAACTACCTGTGATTCTTCTTTGTTTCCAACTTTTGCATTCCAGTCACCAGTGATAATTAACACATCCTGATTGCATGTTTGGTCAATTTCAGACTGTAGAAGCTGATAAAATTCTTCAATTTCCTCATCTTTGGTTTTGGTGGTTGGGACATAAATTTGAATAACAGTCATATTAACGGGTCTTCCTTAAACCTTCCTTCCCTAGAGCCTAGCACTTTGAATTTGGATTTCTAGCCTCCAAAATTGTGAGAGTAAACTCCTGTTTGTTCAAGCCATTCTATTTGTGGTATATTCCTGTCAGAGTGGCAGTAGGCAACAAAAACAAGTAGTACTGACATTTTCACAATCTGCCTACCCATGAATGTGGTATGTTCTTCCAATTATGCAGGTCTCATAGTTTCTTGTAGTAGTGTTTTGACGTTTTCTTTGTATAGGTCTTTTGAGTCTCTGGTGAGGTTTATCCTTAAGTATTTTATCTTCTTGATAGCTATTGTAAAAGATATTGTTTTCCCTATTTCCTTTTTAGAGATCTCTTAGTTGATGTAGAGAAATCTGACTTTTTTTTTTTTTTTAAATGTTAATCTTGTGTCCTGCCACTTTCCTGAATCTTTTAATTAGTTCTAGTACTATTCTTGCTGGGTCTCTGGGATTTTCTATATATATATAGGATCATATGGGGATAGTTTTACTTCTTCTTTACCAATCTGGATGTCTTTTCATTCCCTCTCTTGCCTTATTGCCCTGGCTAAGACTTCCAATACAATGTTCACTAGGAGAGGTGATAGAGGGCATCTTTGTCTGGTTTCTATTTGCAAGGGGAATGCTCTCAGTCTCTCTCTATTGAGTATAATGTTGCCTGTTGGGTTTGCATATATGCCCTTAATCATTTGGAGGAATTTTCCTTCTATTTCTATTTTGCTGAGAGTTTTTTTCAGGAATGGGTGTTGGATTTTATCAAATGCCTTTTCTGCATCAATTGATATGATCCTGTGCTTTCTTTCCTTTGCTTTATTTATGTGTTGTTGTTGTTGTTGTTATGTGCCATTGAGTCGGACCCAACTCATAGCAA
The DNA here is from genome assembly GCF_000298275.1 of Orycteropus afer afer. Taxonomy (NCBI): domain Eukaryota; kingdom Metazoa; phylum Chordata; class Mammalia; order Tubulidentata; family Orycteropodidae; genus Orycteropus; species Orycteropus afer. The sequence continues at coordinate 203,870 of NW_006921666.1, read as the reverse complement.
CCCCTCCTTGGGTTTCTGAGGCAGTATCACTATGGAAGTAGATTGCCCCATCTTCCTTCTGAGGAG
>NW_006921666.1:200390-202995 GCF_000298275.1 Orycteropus afer afer | reverse complement strand
TTCCTTTCTTCTGAAGACTGTAATCTTTTCTTCTTTTTATAATTGTTTACTTTGTTTGATTAATGTATTGATTTTGGCTCTTTCTTCTTTTTTGACATGTGCATTTTATTGCTATAAAATGCTCTATGAATATTGCTTTTGCTGTGTCCCAAAAGTTTTGTTATATTTTCACTCTTCTTTGCTTCTAGAAGTAGGGTTTTGTTTTGTTTTGTTTTGAAATTTTATTTCTTTTGTTACACAGTAGTTTTTGAGAAGTGTCTTATTCAATTATCATGTATTTTATTTTTTCCTTGACCTTCCTATTATTGATTTCTAATTTTATAGCACTGTGATCTGAGAAGATGCTTTTACTATTCAGATGTTTTTAAATTTACTGAGACTTGCTTTGTGACCTAACATATTGTCTGTTCTGGAGGAAGAATCTTTGAGCACTAGAAAATAATGTGTATGCATTATTGTTGGATGGAATGTTCTGTATATGTCTGTGAGGTCAAGTTAGTTGATTGTATTATTGAGATCTTCTGTATCTTGGTTGAATTTCTTTCTAATTGTTCTGTCCTTCATCAAGAGTGATGTGTTAAAAGTATCATACTACTATTGTGGAATTGTCTATTTCTCTTTTCAATTCTATTCATGTATTTTGGAGCTCTTTCTTTGGGTGCATAGATATTTATTATGATTCTGTCTTCTGTCTTCTTGCTGGTTTGACTGACCCTCTTGTCATTATAAGATGTCCTTTTCACTAATGCCAGTTTTTGCCTGAACATCTAATTTATCAGAAATTAATATTTCCACTCCTGCTCTTTTTTTTTTTTTGCCATTATCTTGATATGTTTTTTTCCATCCTTTGATTTTCAATTTCTTTTTATCTTTGTATCTAACGTGAGCTTCTTATAGGCAGCATGTTGATGGATCATGTTTCTTATCCATTCTGCCACTCTCTTTCTCTTAACTGGTGTATTTAATCCATTCACATTCAGTGTAATTAATGATAGATATCAGTTTACTTCTGTGATTCTTTTGTGTTTATTATTATTATTATTGTGGTGTTGATGGTTTCTTTGTTCTCAATATTTTCTGTGCTGAGTTCATTTTGTAATCAGATTTTCTTTTTTATTTTCTTTATTGTTGTTTATTTTGTGTTTATGGAGTCTTTATGATTTTCTTCTTATTTTGGTTGCAATGCCTATTAATTTTCTTTGGGTTACCATGTAATTACTTTTCATTTTCCTCAGTTTGGAACAGTCTGTTCTATATTGGTATCAGTCTGACTTCTTCTCCAGTTGGAAATTCTGCAATTATATGATTTATTCTATTTTCTCTTTTGTAATTGTTGCAGTTTACAAACTGATGCCACTGGTTCTCTATTTTCAATCTTGGAAGCTTATTTTAATTTTGAGAATTCTTTTCCTGTGTTGGTTTCTGGGTGATTTTGTCATGTGTCTTAATCTAGGGGTGTTGTCTTCTGTTGTTTGTTTTCTGTCTGAAGGACTCACTTTTAGCATTCTCGTAAGGCTGGTTTGGGTTTTAAAAATTCCCTTAATTTCTGTTCACCTGGAAATGTCCTAATTTCCCCATTGTATTTCAAGGTCAGTTTTGATGCATGTATAATTCTTGGTTGGTAATTCTTTTCCTTCATGGTTTTATATGTGGTGTCCCCTTGTCTTCACCTGCATGGTTTCTGCTGAGAAATCAGAGCTTAGTCTTATTGGTTACCTTTTGTAGATAACATTTCATTTTCCCTATGCTGCTCTAAGATTCTTTCTTTGTCTTTGGTTTTAGAAGCTGATTATGATATGTTTTGGTGACTTTCTTTTGGGATCTATTCTATGTGGGGTTTGTTAAGCTACTTGACTTGCTAGCATTTCTTCTTTCATGATATTAGGAAGTTTTCTGGTAGCAAATCTTTGACAGTTTTTCCCTGTGGCTTTTTTTTTTTTAAATTTCTTTTTTAATTTTTTGCCTCCTCCTGTTCTGGAATTCCAGTCACATGTATATTATTTCTCTTGTTCCTATCTGAAATGATTCTTAGGCTTTCTCCATTGTTTTTCATTCTTTTTTTTCTGATTTTTCTCATACAAACTGGCTTCAAGGGATTTGTCTTCTAGCTGGCTAATATGTGCTTCATCCAGTTTAATTCTACTCTTTGGTCCTTCCAGTGTGCTGTCTATGTCTGTAATTTTAATGTTTATCTTCTGGATTTCTAATTGCTGTTCTTGGATGATTTATAATTTTCTATTTATTTTCACATTTTGCTGTTGTATTGTCTTCCTGAATTCTTCAAGGTTATTGTCTGTCTTTTCCTTGCTTTGTTTATGTTTTCCTTGAGCTCTTGGAAGAAGATAGATAGATAGATAGATAGAAAGATAGATAGATATGTATGTATGTGTGTGTATATATATATATATATATATATATATATACACACACACATATACATATACATACACACACACACACACACATATATACACATATATGTATACATACACATACACACACATATATACATTGTTGTTGTTGTTGTTGTTATGTGTCATCAAGTGGGACCTCCTTATGTTTCTGAGGCAAGTATCACTACAGAAGTAGATTGACCCATCTTCCT
>NW_006921666.1:199066-200218 GCF_000298275.1 Orycteropus afer afer | reverse complement strand
GTATATATTTAATTCCTTAGCAAGTAGTTTTATTACCTGTTCTTTCTTGGGGAAGTTTCCTAGTTCTTTATTGTGGTCACTTGTTTGTGCTATCTTGTCCTGTTACTTTGTTTGAATTGAAGTTGTCTGCTGACTCTGAGACATTTTGGGGTTGTTTTTTTATTTCATTGATCATGTGTTGGCTTATTTCACCCTGAATTTTTGTTTTTCTTTATCTGGGCAGGAAGGGCAGTTGTGCTTTTCTGCTTATTAGTTTGGCAGCACTGTGGTGCTCCCTACATGCCAGGTGGGTAGAGTAACTAGTGGGAATTTGAGTGCAGGTCTCTGTTTTTAGATCATGAAGAGGAGCTACAGGTGGGGTAAGCAGGTGTTGTCCATCACCATCTGTTGTTCCAGCGGTACAGGAGCAGGTGGTGGTGCTCACCTGTTTGATGAGGTGGTAGATGGTAGGCTTGCTAGGGATGGCTGATTAGTAGAGAATTAATGCCTATCACCTATTAGATGGGGCAGGAAGAGAAGAAGAAGAAAGGAGTACCGGCAAGATGGTGGACTTGGCAGAAGGACTGCACAGACCCTCTTCAACAAAGAAAAGGGAAACCAATTAACACAGACACAGAAGATAATCTTGGACCTCTGAGCATTAAAGGGAAGGATACAGAAGTGGACTAAACTCCAACTAGCAGAAGAATTTGTGTGAAAATACCAAAAAAATGAAGACACACAGAGCTGTGGTCTGACGGTGAACTGAGCAACCCAGACAGTACAGGGGGCTTGGAGATTCCCGACTGGTGGTAGGACCTAAGAATTAACCTAAAAATCACCCTGCTAGCCAGGGACTGCATGGAATGTGCATGGTGGCGGGGGAACAAACAGAGAAGGTGAAGAGAAAGGTGGGACGGGTTGTGGACTTTTGCTGGTCCAGAGGGTGCTGCCATTTTGTAGGTTGAAAAAGCAGCTTGACTATTTTGGATATTTAAAGAGACAGTGCTCTGGCAGATTGCTGGGGCTTAAGAACACATTCTTCTTTCCAGCAACCCCAAGGACACTCGGGGACTGCAAGACTGAGAAGGTAAGACATTCTTCTTGTTACTACACCCTATACCTGCTTGGTGAATGGAGGTGTGGCCAGCCCCACTCCCACCTACCTTCTGG
>NW_006921666.1:194894-198966 GCF_000298275.1 Orycteropus afer afer | reverse complement strand
GAGAAGGAAGATGGATAAAGGAAAGAAGAAGGAAAAATAGACAAAAAGGAAGAAAGAGTGAATGCAAGAAAAGGAAAAAGAGAAAAAAAGAGGATGGGCCTGTGGGAGCTGTGGTTCAGCCAACAGCAGTGATAGCAGGGGGCTGTGATGTGATCCCAAGGAATGCATGTACCCTGGTTGAGGAAAGCCTGATGCACATGCATGCACCTGTAACAGAGGGGGTGGTAATGATGTGCTCCTGTGATCAGTGGTAGGACTGTCAATGATGCAGGCATAGGGAGAATAAGCCACAGGCACTGACTGTCTGCTTGGGGCACAGTGCAATGGGTGTCTGGATTGCAGGTGAGAGAAGGCAGTCCAAGGAACAGGACAGGTGTTGGGTGGATGGGACTCATCTTTAACCACCGGTTTGGTAAGGGTGGGAATAGCGTTTATTCTCGTTTCTGAGAATGTATGGCTAAGAAAGTGGTGAAGCTTCTCCAGTCCCAATTCACTGGCCTGAGCCATGGTACTTCTGGGCATGCACAACTGATTATCCAACTCCTGCCCAGACTCAATCAACTGAGGGGCCACCAAGAATCCAGCATCTCCAGCCACCACCCCACAGGCCTTCCCCTACTCATGACCTCTCAACCCAAATGTCTAGTGATCACTAGTAGTGAGTCATTACACCCCCTTCACTGGCTCCCTTCTTGGTTTGTGGTCCACCTATACTCCTGGAAATCTCACCCATTTCCCTACACTTCCCCCTTGGGAATGCAATGTGTATTCTGCTCACTTTGATTCTGCCCTAGATCTGTCCACACTGTGTCTCTGTTTCAGCGTGGATTCTGTGAAGTTGGTCTCTATGAGCCAGAATCAACTCAATACAGTGTTGTTGTTGTTGTTGTTACTGTTTTTCCAGACACTTGGACAACTGATTATAGTTAGTAAATAATTAATCATATACATGAATTTAGTAGATAATCTCTTGGGGAAGTGCCGATGTCTTTTTTATCATCTGTAACATATTGCATATTACCTTGAACAAAGCACATAATCAGTGCATATTGTTCTTGTTAGTAGATTCTGTTTAGTCAATTCCAACTCACCGTGACCCTATGTACAACAGAATTACATACTGCCTGGTCCTGTGCCATCCCCATATATATTACAGTCATGTAACATACATAATACATATTTCATGCATATTATATGCATCTTCAATACATATTGAAAAAACCAAACTCACTGTCATTGAGTCAATGCTGACTCATAGAGACCCCTATTGGGTTTCTGAGGCTGTAAATCTTTAGGGAAGTAGATTGCCCCATCTTTCTCTGCAGAGCGACTGGTGGGTTTAAACTGCTGACCTACTGGTTAGCAACCAAATGACTTATCCACTAGGCTACCAGAGCTCTTTTCAATACATATTAGTTGCATTGAAATTATATTGAATTAATATGATGCAATATTATAATGACTTTGCATTCTAGACAGGTTTTTTATTTTTTTTACTTGCTTTCAAGTCCAATATAGGTATTGAGGCAAAGGAGAGGAGTCACTGACAAACAGAATAAAGGATAGGAAGATGCAGCAATAATTTCCAATATTTTCAAAGTCTAGAAGCTAAAAGCTAAGAATAATGTTGACATATTATAAAATATGTAATGAAATAGCACAGTTGGATCGTGTCTTAGTTATCTGTTGCTACTATAACAGAAATGCCACAAATGGATGGCTTGAACAAGTATAATTTTATTTCCTTACAGTTCAGAGGGTTAGAAGTCTAAATTCAGAGTTCTGGCTCCAGGGGAAGACTTTCTGTCTCTGTACGCTCTGGGAGGGAAAAAAAAAAAACCTCACTGCAATTGAGTCAATTCTGACACATAGTGATCCCCATTGGGATCCTGAGGTGGTAAATCTTTACAGAAGTAGATTGCCCAGTATTTCTTCTGTGGAATGGCTAGTGGGTTCGAACTACCAACCTTCTGGTCAGCAGTCAAATGCCTTAGGCACTAAGCTCCTTGTAGGCTCTAGAGAGAGGTCCTTTTCTCCTTTCAACATGTGGGCCCATCATTCTTTGGAGATCTACATGTGTGTGAATATCAATCTTCCCCTGGGTCCAGGAGGTTTCCAACACAGGGACCCTGGGTCCAAAGGACAATTACTAGTCCAGGCTCTTCTTTTTTGGCAAGACTGAAGTCCTTCCTTCTCTGTTAACTTCTCTTTCCTTTTATCTCTTGTAAGATAAAAGGCGATACAGGTCACACACCAGGAAAACTCCCCTTATATCAGATCAATGCTGTGACCTGAGTAGGAGTGCTGCATCCCACCCTAATACTCTCACCAGTGATTGGCTGATCAGACCAGATCACATCATGGGGGATGATTACATCATTACATAACTGCTAAACTACTGATAATCATGGCCCAGCCAGTTGATACAAATTCTTAGGGGACAGAATTTAATCCATAACAATCAGGAAAATCTATTTTTGTAAGAATATATATTCTACATTGGACGTATTGAGCTTCTAACAGGTGATGAAGCATTAATGTTGCTAGTTCATGTTTCCAAATGCCTGTGGAAAATAGAAAGCAGATGAGTTTAGCCTCAAAATATGGATTTGCGATTCACAGTTATTAGCACAGAATTAATATAAAAATAATTAGAAAGGATAATATTCCAAAAGAATGACTGACAACAAGTTCTGCTTTCTACAATAGCATTGACTACATGTTTTGGAAAAAGTCTACCACAAACATTGAACAGTTCAGGACAAAATAAAACAAAGAGATTTAAAATGTACAGTTGAAAATAAAGTATTTCTTCAGGTTAAAAAATATCACTGGTTTAAATAAACAAATGAAAAAAAGTTTAAAAAGGTGAGACTGAGTGGTAAGCAAGTTTTAAAGTCATGGACTATCCAGGGCTCTTCTAAGAGCAATGTTCTGGTTACCTACTGCTCCTCTGACAAGAATGTACCACAAACAGGATGGCTTTAACAAACAGGAGTTTATTCTCTTATAGTTCAGGAGGCTAGAAGTCTGAGTTCCAAGTGCCAGGCTCTAGGGGCTGGGTGAAAGCCCCTCAACCTTAGGTTTCACCTCTGCCTCCTGTTCCTGGCCCACTGAATCTAGAGGCATCTCTTCACTCAGGCAGCTACTGGCTGCTGAGGCTAACACGCCCAAGTTGACAAATAAAAAGGCACAGTCCTGATGTTACTAAACCACACGGCAGGCCATTAACTCATGTCCATTGAAAGTCCCAAGGTCAGCAGAGCACAGCAGGCTGCTGAACAATGACATGGCTACATGCAGGGTTCAAGCATGGCATAGGCTAGAGACCATTTCCAAAGCTGTTTCTTACATACAGGTAGCAGACCACATATCCAAAGGCAGCTACTCAGCTGCTCTCAGTAGATCCCACCATGGAGTTGATTACAATTCTCATCATGCTATATCTCTACATCCAGCTGCCCAACTACTCAACCAGTCCTAGCCAAGTTGACACACAAACTTAACCACCACAAGCAAGAATCTAGATGCTTATGTTTTAATTGACCAAAGAAGGTAAAAAAAGATCTCAGTCCAAGGCACAGCAGTAGATTATACTTGAGATTCCTACAGAAAATTAGATCAGCTTGAAAGAATATTCCCACAATAAAAATGTAAGCCCCCCAAATTTTATCCACTGGGAAAGAACAGAGGAACAGGGTTGCCTTAAGCATTGGTAAAAGGAAAAAAAAAATATTTTTTCTGGGAAATTCAGAATAACAAGACTGCCTTCACATGGATTAGGGACTTGAATGCTTATGACCTTTCAAGTCTAGCAGACTGCAAATAAAATTAATTTTTGATGGCTATTAGGATACCTAGCAGAAGGAATCACAGATCCTATTTAGAAAACCATCCCCTACCTTAGGTTTCTTAGCATCCCCATATATTATTATCAACCAAAAGGGAGAATGTTGTTGTAGTTGTTAAGTGCCATCGAGTCATTTCGGACTCATAGCGACTCCATGCACAGCAGAACGAAACACTGCCCGATCCCGCGCCAGCCCCACAATCCCTGCTATACTTGAGCCCA
>NW_006921666.1:184380-189629 GCF_000298275.1 Orycteropus afer afer | reverse complement strand
CTGGAAGTTCTCTGTCAATAGACTGCTGCAAACGTTTCTGAATTGTCTTCAGTAAGACTTCCAATATTAGATTATCAAATAAAAATCATTTAAGTATAGCTTTTAAAACATTTAGTACATAAGGATAACTAAAAATTAAAATAATCAGAGATATTTTTGAATATTTTGAAGCACATTTAAAAAGTAACTTAAAGGTAACTTAAATTAAGTTCATTAAAGAATAATATATTAACATTGAAAACTCAGTAGATTGGTTAAATTACAGATTAGACAAAGCTGAAGAGAGAATTAGAGAATTCATAAGAGATCTCTGAAGAAATTAAAAGCAATGAAGCTGGAATGAAATGAAAAAAAAAATTGTAAGAGATTTGGAGAGTAGAATGAGAAGGACACAGATATTTCTATTTGGAGTTAACAAAGGAAAAAAATGGAAGAGAGTTTGTATTCAAAGAGATAATGTCTTTAAATTTTGCAGATTGCTTAAAAGACATGTATTGTCAATTTAGGAAGCATAACATATACAAAGAGTAATGAAAAGAAGTATGTATTTCAGTACCTGGTAGTGAAATTTCAAAACACCAATGACAAAATCTAAAAGCAGCCTGAGAGAGAAAGAAAATAACACACAAATGAGTAACAAACTATCTGCAGATCCTAAGCAAGAATATTGGAAACATCAGTAGAATATCATCTTCAGAGGTTTCAGAGAAAATAATGTTCAATCTATAATCATATTCCTGCCTTAACGTTCATCCAAGAATATATACAATATATACCAATAAAGATATCTGTATATTAAAAAATAAAATAGAGATAAAATATTTACCAACAACACAACCTTCACTATAAAAAGTTTTAAAGAATATACTTCAGGAAGAAAGAAACTCATTTCATGAGGTGGGTCTCATATGCAAGAAGGAATGGTAGGCAAATAAATTGGTAACTAGATGCTGCTTTTCAGTGCCACTGAGTTGATTCCAAATCACAGAGACCCTATTAACAGAACGAAACAGTGCCTGGTCCTGCACCAGCCTCATGATGCTTACTATGCTTGAGCCTATCATTGTAGCCACTGTGTCAATCCATCTCGTTGAAGGTCTTCCCCCTTTTGCTGGCCTTCTATTTACCAAGCATGGTGTCCTTCTCCACAGAATGGTCCCTTCAGACAACATGACCAAAATAGGTGAGATGAAGTCTGGCCATTCTTGCCTCCAAGGAACATTCCGCCTGCACTTTTTCCAGGACAGATTTGTTTGCTCTTCTGCCAGTCCATGGTTCTTTCAGTATTCTTCGCTAACACCACAACTCAAAGGCATCAACTCTTCTTTGGTCTTCCTTATTCATTGTCCAGCTTTCACATTTACATGAACCAATTGAAAATACCATGGCTTAGGTTAGACATTGGAAGGAAGGTTGGGCAATCTACTTCCATAGTGATACCACCTCGGAAACCCAAGGAGGGGTCGCTGTGAGTCGGGTCCAACTCAATGGCACATGACAACAACAACAAGGCTAGACACACCTTAGTCTTCAAATTGACATCTTTTCTTCTTAACACTTTAAAGAGATCTCTTGCAGCAGGTTTGCCCAGTACAGTAAGACATCTGATTTCTTGACTGCTGCTTCCATAGATGTTGATTGTGGATCCAAGTAAAATGAAATCCTTGACAACTTCAATCTTTTATCCATTTATTATGATGCTGTTTAACAGTCCAGTTGTGAGGATTTTCATTTTCTTTATGTTGAGACGTAATCCATACTTCACCAGTAAGTGCTTCAAGTCATCCTCATTTTCAGCAAGCAAAGTTGTATCCTCTGCATATCACATGTTGTTAATGAGCCTCCTTCAATTCTGATGCCATATTCTTCTTCATATAGTCTAACTTCACATATTATTTGTTCATCACACAGATTGAACAAATACGGTGAAAGGATACAATCTTGGCATACACCCTTCTTGATTTTTAAAATAAGCAGTATCCCTTTGTTCTGTTTGAACAACAGGCTCCTGGTCTATTCACAGTTTCCTCACAAGCACAATTAAGTGTTCTGGAATTCCCATTCTTTGCAATATTTGTTATGACCCACACAGACAAATGTCTTCGCATAGTCAATAAAACACAGGTAAACAGATACCAGGCATTCTTTGCTTTCAGCCAAGATCATCTGACATCAGCAATAATATCCCTCATTCTGCATCCTCTTCAGAAACTAGCTTGAATTTCTGGAAGTTCTTTGTCAATACTCTACTGCAAGATTTTTTGCATTGTCTTCAGTTAGATTTTATCTGTATGTGATATTAATGATATTGTGTGATATTTTCCACAATCTGTTGGATAATCTTTCTTTGGAATGAGCACAAATATCTATCTCTTCCAGTCAGGTGGCCAGGTAGCTGTCTTCCAAATTTCTTGGCATAAAGGAGTGTCTCCAACATTGCCTCCATTTGTTGTAACAGCTTAATGGGTATTCTGTCAATTCCTGGAGGTTTGTTTTTTGCCATTTTCCTCAGTGAAGCTTAGACTTCTTTCAATATCATTGGTTCTTGATTATATGCTACTTCCTGAAATAGTTGAACATCAACCAATACTTTTTGGTACAGTGACTCTGTGTATTCCTCCCACCTTCTTTTGGTGCTTCCTGGATCATTCAATATTTTGCTCATTGAATCCTTCAATATGGCAAGTTAAGGCTTGAATTTTTTCTTCAGTTTGAGAAATGCCAAATGTGTTCTTTCCTTTTGGTTTTCTAACTCCAGGTCTTTGCAGATTTCATTATAATACTTTACTTTTCTTCTCAAGATGCTCTTTGAAATCATCTGTTCAGCTCTCTTATTTCATCATTTCTTCTATTTTCCTACTCTTCATTGAATAGCAGGTTTCAGAGTCTCTTCTGACATCCATTGTGGTCTTTTCTTCCTTTCCTGTCTTTTTTGGCATATTGTCTAAGGCATCTGACTGCTAACCAAGAGGCTGGTGGTTCAAACCTACCAGCCACTTCTCAGAAGGTAGATTGGGCAATCTACTTCCATAGAGATACTGCCTCAGAAACTCAAGAAGGGGTTGCTATGAGTCACAATTGACTCAACCACAGTGAGTTTGTTTTTTTAATTTTGCTTGTGCTTTCCTCATGTATGATGCTCTTGATGTCATCCTACAGCTCTGGGCTTCAGTCACTGGTGTTCAATGCATCAAATCTATTCTTTAGGTTGGTCTGTAAATTCAGGTGGGACATAATCTAAGTCATATACTGGCTCTCATGGACTTGTTTTAATTTTCTTCAGCTTCAACTTGAACTTGCATATGAGCAATTGATGGTCTGTTCCACAGTCAACTCCTGGCCCTGTTTTGACTGAAGATTTTTTACTTTCTCCATTGCCTCTTTCCACAGATGTAGTCAATCTGATTTCTGTGTATTCCATCTGGTAAGGTTCATGTGTATAGACATCACTCATGTTATTGAAAAAAGGTATTTTCAATGAAAAAGTTTTTGGTCTTGCAAAATTCTATCATGCAATCTCTAGCATCATTTCTATCGGCAAGACCATATTTTCCAACTACTGATGCTTCTCTTTTTTTTCAACTTTTGCAATACAATGACCAGTAATAATCAATACATCTTGATTGCATGTTTTGTCAATTTAAGACTGCAGAATTTGGTAAAAATCTTTGATCTTCAGCTTTGTCTGTAGTGGTTGCTGTGTAAATTTGAATAATAATAGTTTTAAGTGGTGTTCCTTGTAAGTGTATAGATATTAACTTATCACTGATAGCATTGTACTTCAGGATAGATCATGAAACATTTTTTTTTGGTTGATGAATGTGATACTATTCTTTAATTTGTCATTCTCAGCATAGTAAACCAAAAGATTGGCTGGTTCAAAATGGCCAATACCAGTCCATTTCAGCTCACTAATGCCTAGAATATTGATCTCTATGCATTCCATTTCATTTTTGACAACTTCCAATTTTCCTAGATTCCTAATTCATACATTTCACATTCCAATCATTAATGGATGTTTGCAACTTTTTCTTCCCACTTTTAAAGTCATGCCCCATTAGCAAATGAAGGTCCCAAACATTGTACTTCATCCACATCATTAAAGTGTCTCTACTTTGAGGAGGTAGCTCTTCTCCAGTCATATTTTGAGTGTCTGCCAACCTGAGAGGTTCATGTTCCACCACTGCATCAGACAATGTTTCCTGACTCTCCATAAAATTTTCCAGTAGTAATATATCAGACAGGATTTCACTGCTATTCATAAGGGTTTCCCTGGTCAAATTTTTCAGAAGTGGATGGCCCTGTCCTTCCCAGTGTTAGTCTGGAAGCGCCAATGAAACCTGTCCACCATGGGTGACTGTGCTGGTATTTGAAATATCAGTGGCATAGCCTCTAGCCTCACAGCAACATACAAGCCACCACAGTACAGCAAACTGACAGATGAGTGGTTGAGTAACTAGGCAAGTAAATATAAATGAACAACGCCTGTATATAAAACAATTGTAATTTGAAAAACAATAGAACTGAAATATTGCATCAAAATAACATATCAGAAAATATGGGAGCTATTTACTGAGAAAATTACTAAACTTCATTGTAAAACATGAAAGAATGCCTAAATAAATGGAAAGATGTGTTTATGCAATGCCACATAGATGTCAATTCTCACACAAAATACTCCATAAAGTCAATGCGATTTCAATTGAATTGATAGAAGTATTCTTCTTATAACCTGACAAGTTGATAATAAAATTCATATGAAAGAAAAAAGTGCCAAGAATAGCAAAATCTCCCAGAGAGGGAAAATATGGATTGGGAAAGTAGGGAGAGGAATTTGTTATAACAAGGTTTATTATGAAACTATGGTATGAATTTTGAATCATATGAAACTAACTTTTGTGTAGGTCAAAAAGTAATAATGGCAACTTCTTATGATTCAGCCTCAAAATTAAGATGGTATAATAATGGTATAAGGAAGTACAAGTAGACAAGGAAAATCTTGGATAGTACAAGGACAAGCCATTGTATATACGGAAACTTGTCAGAATAGTCATTGTATATCTGTGGGAGGAAAGGAATACTCAATAAATGGTCCTGGAATAATTCATTATCCAATAGGAAAATATAGTCAAATTAGATTCATCACCTCATGCCATATATTGAATTAGCTCAGGGTAGATAAAACTCACAGTTATGAAAAGCAAATATTAAAACTGCTAGAAGAGAGAGGCGGGGCAAGATGGCGGACT
>NW_006921666.1:156397-158213 GCF_000298275.1 Orycteropus afer afer | reverse complement strand
TTTGTTGAAGAGTGTCTGTGCAGTCCTTGTGCCTAGTTTGCCATCTTGCCAGAACTCTGCTCTGTCTTATAGGGTGGCTATGAATTGGAATTGATTCTGTGGCAGTGGGTTTGGGATTTGTGTGTGTGTGTGTGTGTATGTAGTTTAAATAAGGAAAGGTGTATGTCAGGGTTATATCCTTTCAGCATACTTATTCAATATGTATGTTATATTCAAATAATCTGAGAAGTTGGACTATATGAAGAAGAATGTGGCATCAGGATTTAAGGAAGACTCACTAACAATCTGATCTATGCATATGATATAATCTTGCTTGCTTAAAACAAAAGGACTTAACTTATGAAGATCAAATAACACAGCCTTCAGAATGGATTACACCTCAATATAAAGGACACAAAACCTCACAATTTGACTAAGAAACAATATCATGATTAACAGAGAAAAGATTGAAGATGTTAAGGGTTTTATTATAGTTGGATCCAAAATCAGTGCCCATGGATGCAGCAAAGAACTCAAACAATATATTGCACTGGAAAATTTGCACAAAAGTCTTCTTTAAAGTGTTAAAAAGCAAAAATGTCACTTTGAGGACTAAGGTGCATTTGACCCAAGCCATAGATTTTTCAATCTCTTCACATGTATGTGAAATCTGGACAATGAATAAGGAAGACTGAAGAGGAATTGGTGCCTTTGAATTATGGTGTTGGTGAAGAATATTGAATATACCGTGGATTTCCAGAAGAATGAATATATGTCTTGGAGGAAGTACAGCCAAAATGCTTCTCAGAAGTGAGGATGATATTTCATCTCATGTGCTGTGGACATGCTATCAAGAAGGATCAATCACTGGAGAAGGGCATCATGCTAGGTAAAGTAGAAAGTCAGTGAAAAACACGAAGATCCTCAAAAAGATAGATTGACATAGTGGCTGCAACAATGGGCACAGATGGCAATGATTGTGAGGATGGTGCAGGACCAAGCAATGTTTCATTCTGTTATACATAGGGTCAATATGTGTCAGAACCAAATCAATGACATCTAACAACAACATATAAGCATTTATCTATATTTAGAAAAAATGACAAATCATCTAAAGATATATCTATAATGTAAGCCTGGTGTCACTGACTAATTTTTCTTTATAGAAGCCCTGAACACCAGAACAATGAAAGATGAAGAGCATCTATATCAGAACTTTGACCTTTGCAGAATACAAATAGGCATTCCTTGATGTATTCAAGGGAGATGCATTTGAAAAAGTGTGTATAAACTTAAAACACTATGGTAAAAGAAATTTTTCTGTAAGAAACAGTGGTAAGAATAATGATGAATCTCCCAAACACCTCATAACATGAATGAAACTAGAACAAATATTATGTGAAATCACTACTGTGAAAAGTCAAGAAAAGATGTACACAGAGAAATACTCATTCCTTGAAGGTTACCAGGGATGGGAGGGGAAGAGAGAATAAATATCTAACTAGAGGGCAGATGCATATTAACTTAGGTGAAGGGCAAGGCAATATACAATGAGGGGGAGGTCAGCACAAAGTGATCAATGCAGAGGAAGACACTGGAAGGAACACAAGAGTTAAAGCAACAAGGGTAAACACTATTTGTCTGAGGCAGAGTTCTCTAGAGAAGCAAAACCACTGAAGCACACACACACACACACACACACACACATATGCATGGGAGCTCTGGTAGCCTAGCACCTAAGACACTTGACTGCTAACCAGAAGGCTGGCAGTTCAAACCCACCAGCTACTCCTTGGAAGTAAGATGAGGGAATCTACTTCCGTAGTGATACTGCCTC
>NW_006921666.1:154785-156297 GCF_000298275.1 Orycteropus afer afer | reverse complement strand
ATATATATCACACACACACATACACACACACGCATATATAAAGAAAGAGAGAGACTGATTTATCTCAAGGAAATAGCTCCCACAACTGTAGAGGCTGTCATGCCCAAATCTATCAGTCAGATATCAAGCTGGAGACTTCTCTTGATTTACACAGCTGCAGGGGCTGACAAACCTAAGGCCAGCAGGCAGTATGGCAGGCTTCTGGCTTCAGAGACTGATGAAATGAAGATTGGCAGGTAAAATGGCGTGCTTTTGGTTCACAGGCTGTGAAGGCAACAATCTCAAGATCAGCAGGCAATATGATAGGCCATTGGTTCAAGTCCAGATGATGATGAGCCAAATTCAGAATCTCAAGCAAAAAGCCAAAGATCTTCACCAGGATGTCCACATATATTGGAAGCAGATCACACTGCTGAGAAAACTCCCTTTCAAGTGATTGACTGCTTACAGCAGATCTCACCTTGGAGGTGATTACATCGTATCAGATCTCATCATGGAGAATGACTATAACATAACTGCTAAACCACTGAGGATCATGGCCCAGCCTACTTAACACACAACCTTAATTATCACACAATTCCACATACGATCCTACAAAACAGTAATAACAATAACCTATGAGTGAATATATTGATAGACACTCAAGCTGAACAGGGGTGGCAAGATAAACAGGACAATAGTTAAGAATATATATAGTTTCACAGAGGATATTTCTACCTATGTATTTATATATGCTGAAAATGTATCCATGAATATAGTAGAACATACAGGGGGTAAAATTATGGAAAGTACTTAATCATAAACAAACACCTTGAGGGATTGAGTCACTGGGCATGAGGCTCAGGACCATAGTCTCAGGGCACACTGTGATCAACTGGCATAACACAGTCCACAATGACAATGTTCTACATCCTCCTTTTGTTAGTAGCAACTGGGGTCTTAAAAGCTTGTGAGTCACCATCTAAGATGCAACAATTGGCCTGTCCCTATCTAGAGGAAAGAAGAGTGAAGATAATCAAAGACTTAAGGAAATAATTACTGCAAATAACTAATGGACCATGTGACTCCCAGCCTCCACAACTCTGAAACCAGAACTAGATGGTGCCTGGCTACCACCACTAACCACTCTGAAAAGGATCACAATAGGAGGTTCCAGACAGAGTGGAAGAAAAATGTGGAATAAAACTCAAACTCATAAAAAATACCAGGCTTGCTGGTCTGATTAAAACTGTTGTAACCCCTGAGACTATGATCCTTCGACACTCTTCAAGCTGGGAACTGAACTCACTCCCATGGCTCTACTTTCAGTCAAACGATGTTGTTGTTGTTATGTGCCATCGAGTCAGACCCGACTCATAGCGACCCCTCCTTGGGGTTCCAAGGCGATATCACTACAGAATTAGATTGCCCTGTCTTCCTTCTGAGGAGTGGCTGATGGGTTTGAACTGCCAGCCTTCTGGTTAGCAGTCAAATGCCTTAGGCACTACACTACCAGCGCTCCCATCAATCAAA
>NW_006921666.1:152773-154235 GCF_000298275.1 Orycteropus afer afer | reverse complement strand
ACTTAAGTTAATGGCCTGCCATGTGGTTTGGAAATATCGGGACTGTGCCTTCTTATTTGTCAACCTTGGGTTTTTCACCCTCAGCAGCTAGCAGCTGAGTGAATAAATGCCTCTAGCTCCAGTGGGCTGGGAGCAGGAGGCAGAGCTGCATCCCAAGGTTGAGTGGCTTTCACCCAGCCCCTAGAGTCTAGCACTTGAACTTGGACTTAAAGCCTCCAAATTGTAAGTATAACCTCCTGCTTGTTAAGGCCATCCCATTTGTGGTATATTCTTGTCAGAGTGGCACTAGGTAACCAGAACAGTGGTAAAGGATAAATTTAAAGGATTTTAGTCATTATGACATATAACAAAACACCGTACAAGCAGCAGAGGGATCCAGGTAAGTGGAGGGATGCAGGCCCCAACCCCCAAACGGCAGAAAAAGCAGAAGGGAAAGGAAAGGAAAACCAGAGCAAACATCCATTAATAATTGGAATGTGGAATGTATGAAGTATTAACCTAGGAAAATTGGAAGTTGTCAAAAATGAAATGGAACGCATAAATATTGATATCCTAGGCATTAGTGAGCTGAAATGGACTGGTTTTGGACATTTTGAATAAGACAACCATATGGTCTACTATGTCAGGAATGACAATTTAAAGAGGAATGGCGTGGCATTCATCAATCACAAAGGATTTTTCAAAATCTGTCCTGAAGTACAGTGCTGCCAGTGATAGGATAATATTCATACTTCTACAAAGAAAACCAGTTAGTACTACTATTATTCAAATTTATGCACCAATCACCAAAGCCAAAGATGAGGAAATTGAAGATTTTATCAACTTCTACAGTCTGAAGTTGACCAAACATGAAATCAGGATGTATTAATTATCACTGGTGACTGGAATCCAAAAGTTGGAAACAAAGAAGAATCACTGGTAGTTGAAAAATTTGGTCTTGATTTCAGATATAGTGCTGGAAATCACATGATAGAATTTTGCAAGACCAACGACTTATTCATTGCAAACACCTTTTTTCAACAACACAAACAGCAGCTATACACATGGACTTCGCCAGATGGAATACACAGGAATCAAATTGACTACATCTGTGGCAAGAGGTGATGGAAAAGCTCAATATCTTCAGCCAAAACCAGACTAGGTGCTGGTTGTGGAACAGACCATCAATGGCTCATATGCAAGTTCAACTTGAAGACAATTAAAACAAGTCCACGAAAGCCAAAATGTGATCTTGAATTTATCCCTCCTGAATTTAGAGACCACCTAAAGAATAGATTTGATACATTGAACACTAATGACTGAAAACCAGAAGAATTGTGGGATGACATCAAGAACATCATCCATGAAGAAAGCAAGAGGTCATTAAAAAGATGAGAAAAAAAGTCCAAAATGGATGACAGAAGAGACTCTGACACTTGCCCTTGACAGAGAGTAGACAAAACAAATGGAAGAAATGACAAGA
>NW_006921666.1:150489-152023 GCF_000298275.1 Orycteropus afer afer | reverse complement strand
TACCAGAAAGATATTTACTTGTGTTTTATTGACTATACAAAAGTATTCGATTGTGTGGATCATAACAAATTGTAGATAATATTGAGAAGAACAGGAATTCCAGAACACTTACCTGTACTCTTGAAGAACCTGTACAGAAACCAGGAGGCTGACATTCAAACAGAACAAGCAATACTGCATGGTTTAAAATCAAGAAGGGAGTGCATCAGGGGTGTATCTTTTCACCATAATTATGCAATCTGTATGCTGAGCAAATAATCCAGGAAGCTGGACTATGTGAAGAAGAACATGGCATAAAGATTGGAGGAAGAATCATTAACAACCTGTGATACGCTGAGGACACAACGTTGCTTGCTTAAAATGAGGATGACTTGAAGCACTTCCTGATCAGGATTAAAGACTACAGTCTGTTGTATGAATTACATCTCAATATAAAGATAACAAAAATTCTCACAACTGGACCTATAAGCAGCATCACGATAAATGGAGAAAAGATTGAAGTTATCAGAGATTTCACATTGCTTGGTTCTACAATTGACCCCAGTGGAAGCAGCAGTCAGGACATCAGACAACGACATATAGCACTGGGCAAGTCAGCTGCAAAAGACCTCTTCCAAGTGCTGAAGAGCAAAAATGTCTCCTTGAGGACTAGGGTGTGCCTGACACAAGCCACAATATTTTCAATTACCTCATATGCATATGAGAGCCTGACAGTGAGTAAGGAAGACCAAAGAAGAATTGATGCTTTTGAGTTGTGGTTTGTCAAAGAATGCTGAAAGTACCATGGACTGCTAAAAGAACTAACAAATCTGTCCTGGAGGAAGTGCAGGTGGAAAGCTCCTTGGAAGTGAAAATGGCCAGACTTGGTCTCACCTACTTTGGTCATGTTATCAGAAGGCACCATTCTCTGGAGAAGGATGTCATGCTTGGTAAGGTGGAAGGTTGAGGAAAGAGGGGAAGGCCCTCAATGAGATGGATTGATATAGTGGCTGTAGCAATAGGCTCAAGTATAGCAGGGATCACGGAGCTGGTGCAACCAGGCAGTGTTTCATTCTGCCATGCATAGGGTCGCTATGAGTCAAAGATGACTCAACAGCACCTAACAGCAACAACAACAACTACATTTATGGGTCCTTAAGGTGTAATTGGGAGCACATTTAAATGGTTAAATTAAATAGTGGGATTAGTAGAAAGAATTAGTGTTAGGTTTGATGAAGGGAGGAGAGCACCTATTACAAAGGCAGAAAATATTTGTCTCCATGTTGTAAATGGGGGACTAGCTTCTCCTAGTACCATTCAACCACCACTTGTGGTGGCTTGCATGTTACTATGATGCTGGAAGCTATACTATCAATATTTCAAATACCATCAACGTCAGCCAATGTGAACAGATTTCAGTGGAGCTTCCAGACTAAGACTAGGAAGAAGAATGTGGCCAGGTTGAGTTCTGAATAAATTATCCACTGGAATTTTTTAATGCATTTTATTGAAATATAATTTATGTACAGTGAAATACACAAAAATAAAGTGACAT
>NW_006921666.1:149063-150389 GCF_000298275.1 Orycteropus afer afer | reverse complement strand
CCCCCTGGTAACCAACAAAGAAAGTTCCCTTCCATATATAAACCCTTCCTTGACTTTTTACAATAATGAACTAATACTATATTTGTTCTTCTGTGTTCCCTCCCCTCCCTTCCCACCCCTGGCAATCAGCAAAGAAAGTTTCCCTCCATATATAAACCTTTCCTTGACTTTCCACAACAACAAACAAATACTATATTTGTCCTTCTGTGATTGAATTATTTCATTCAGCATAATGTCCTCCAAGTTCATCCATATTATGGGGTGTTTTGCCAACTCTACATTATTCTTTAGTGCTGCATAGCATTTCATTATGTATATGTACCTTAGTTTGGTCATCCACTCTTCCACTGATGGGCACATAGGTTACTTCCATCTTTTTACTATTGTAAATAGTGCTGTGATGAACATGAGTATGTGTATATCTGTCCCTGTCCTGATTCTCAGCTCTCTAGGATATATATGTAGTAATGGGAGTGCTGGGTCAAGTGGTATCTCCAATTCCAGCTTTCTAAGGATTCACTATACTGCTTTCCACAGTGGTTGTATCACTTCACAGTCCCACCAGCAGTGTATGGGAGCCCCAATGTCTCCACATCCCCGCTAGCATTTGTTATTTTCTGCCTCATTGAACCTTGCCATCAGTGCTGGGGTGAGACGGTATCTCATTGTTGTTTTGATTTGTATCTCCCTGATGGTCAATGATTGTGAGCATCTCTTCATGTATTAGCTGGCCACCTGAATATCCTCCTTGGTGAAGGGTCTATTCACATCTTCTGCCTATTTTTCCATTGGATTGTTAATTCCTTTGCTATTGAGGCATTGGAGTTTTCTATAAATCTTAGAGATAAGTCCCTTGCCAGATATGTAATTATCAGCAAATATGAATTTGTTACTGTCATTTTTGTTATGTGCTTTTTCATGCTGTCAATTTCTTTGTTCCATATAATTTTCTATGCTGAGCTCATTTTGCTTATGAATCATGTTATCATTTCCTTCGTTGCTATTGTTTTAGTATTTACTAAATATTTGTGCTGGTCCTCTTTTTTATTTTGATGTGAAGGTTTATCATTTTTCTTTGAGGTTACCCTGTGATTTGTAGTTTTCTTCCCAAATTCAGAACAGTCCATTCTATCCTGTAGCTGTCTTGACTTCCCTACCATCTAGAAGTTCTGTAACAACAGTTTTCTCTCTCTTTTTTGGTTTGGAGTTGTCTTCATTTGTCAATTGATATCTCTAGTTCCCTGTTTACAATCTTGTAGGCTTATTTACTTTGGATACTTTCATAGTTGGGTTGTTTTCTGGGTTATATCATCATGTGTGTTAATG
>NW_006921666.1:145669-148651 GCF_000298275.1 Orycteropus afer afer | reverse complement strand
ATCCTGTTTGGGGTTCATTGGACTTCCTGAATGGATATATTATCATGTTTCATCATACCAGGAAAATTCTCTTCCAACAAATCTTTGACAGTTTTCTCAGTGGTTTTATTTGTCTCTTTCTGTTCTGGAATCCCAATGACACATAGGCTATTCCTTTTTGATGGTATCCCACATAAACTCTAGGCTTTCTTCATCTTGTTTTGCTCCTTTTTCTGATTTATCCCTTTCCAAAGAAGTGTTCAGGTATTTGCCTTCAATCTCCCTAATTCTCTCTTCCATTGATTCATTTCTGCTCCCTTGCCCATTCAATGTGTTATCTATTTCTGAAAATTTAGTATTAATCTTCTGGCTTTCTGTGTGTAGTTTTTGTTGGTTAGTTAGTTGGTATATGCCGTCAAGTCGGATCCAACTCATAGCGACCCCTCCTTGAGTTTCCAAGGCAGTATCACTATGGAAGTAGATTGCCCCATCTTCCTTCTGAGGAGAGACTGGTGGGTATGAACCACCAGCCTTCTGGTTAGTAGTCAAGTGCCTTAGGCACTATGCTATCATTTCTAATTTTTCATTTATTTTGTCATTTTGTTCTTGTACTGTCTTTTGAAATTGTTCTAGCATTTTCTCTGTGTTTTCCTCAGTTTTGTCAGTGTTTTCCTTCATCTGTCTCTCAATTCATTGAAGGTACCTAAATATAATTCTTTTGAATTCCTTCTCAGGGAATTCCAATGCTGCGTCTTCCTCTGGGTTGTGTTTTGGCCTGTATCCTGGTCTCTTGTTTCCCCTGCTTTACCTTGCTTCTTTGTGTGAACTGTGATGCTCTGTTGTCTCTGAGGCATTGTGACATTCTTATATTTATATTTAATTGGTGATTGTGTGTTGCAGTGACTAGCCCATGATTTTCATTTTCTTGTTTCATTTTATGTTACCTATGCAAGCAGGGTACTGTGCTGTGCTCCTCTATTCACTAGTTGACAGCACTTATACATTCACCACCTGTCTCCATTCCTGTTGTCAGCCTCTTGTATGTCCCTGCCAACTTCAGCAAACAGAGCCTATTCTTAGTTCCCTGAAATCCAAATGAGAATGCTGTCACTTTAAAATCCAAAATCGTTGCCACTTGTAAACATTCAAAATGGCTGTGCCCTTGGTCACTTTAAATATCCAAAATGGCCACTGCTTATAAACAATCAAAATGGCTGTGCCCTCCGAACAGCGGAAAGTCAACAGCTCAGGTTGTCTCCCTCCTTGCTGTTTCCCTTCCTAGTCATAGGCCACCAGCACAGTTGTCCCTGAAGCCCTTGGTGACCAGGGCTGATCTTTAGGCCAATTCTCAGGTCCCAACACCACTAGGAAATATACAAGCTGTTGGTCCCATCAGAGTAGCTGACAGTCCGCAGCTCTGACCATCTCTGTACTCACAGTTTTCATTCAGGTTTTTCCATTAGTTGGTGCCTAATCTACTTCTGCATAGTTCCTTTCAAAGCTCAGGGCTCCAGGATTATCTTCTGTAACTCTGTCCATTGGTTTTTCTTTTCTTTGTTGAAGAAAGTCTGTTGTTTGTCTGCCTATTCCTCCATCTTACCTCCACTGAAAATTTTATGAATAGCAGTGAAACACTGTCTGATAAAGTGCCAGAAGATGAGCTCCTCAGGTTGGAA
The DNA here is from genome assembly GCF_000298275.1 of Orycteropus afer afer. Taxonomy (NCBI): domain Eukaryota; kingdom Metazoa; phylum Chordata; class Mammalia; order Tubulidentata; family Orycteropodidae; genus Orycteropus; species Orycteropus afer. The sequence goes on along the minus strand of NW_006921666.1, from coordinate 146,996 downwards.
GGTACTCACAATGCAAATAGGGAAGAGTTGTCTCCTCAAAGTAGAGTTGATCTTAATGACATGGATAGAGTAAAGCTTTCTGGACCATCATTTGCTGATTTGGAATGATTCAAAATGAGAAGAAACAACTTCAAACATCCATTAATAATCAGAACATGGGGTGTACAAAGTATGAATCTAGGAAAATTAGAAGTTGACAAAAATAAAATGGAATGCTTAAAGATCGATATACTGGGCATTAGTGAACTGAAATGGACTGTTATTGGCCATTTAGAATCAGATAATCATATGGTTTACTATGCCAGGAATGACAAAATGAAAAGGAATGGCATCACATTCATTGTCAGAAAGAACATTTCAAGATCTATCTTGAAGTACAATGATCTCACTGATATGATAATATCCATACACCAACAAGGAAGATCTGTTAATACAACTATTAAACAAATTTATGCACTTACCACTGGAAAGATGAAGAAATAGAAGATTTTGACCAATGTATAATCATAATGCTTTGATAATTACTGGTCTTTGGAATGTGAAAGTTGAAAACAATAAAGAAGCATCTGCAGTTGGAACATATAGAACTGAATAGAAAAATGACACTGGAGATCTCATGGTAGAATTTTGCAAGACCAATGACTTATTCATTACAAATACCTTTTTCAACAACATAAATGTCAACTATACAAGGGGACCATGCCAGATGGAATGCAAAGGAATTAAATGGACTATATCTGTGGAAACAAATGATGGAGAAACTCAATATAATAAACCAGAACAAGGCCAGTGGCCAACCTTGAAACACACCATCAGTTACTCATAAGCAAGTTGAATTTGAAGTTGAAGGTGAAGAAAATTAAAACAAGTCCATGGAAGCCAAAATATGACCCTGAGTACATCCCACCTGAATTTAAAGACCATCTGAAGAATAGATTTGACTCACTGAACACCAATGACTGAAGACAGTGTGAAGAAAGCAAAAGTCACTAGAAAGACAGGAAATGAAGAAAGACCAAATTGGATGTCGGAAGAGATTGTGAAACTTGCTCTTGAACAGAGAATAGCTAAAGCAAATGGAAGATATGATGAGGTAAAAGAACTGAACAGAAGATTTTAAAGGGAAGCTTGAGAAGACAAAATATTATAAGTAAAGGTGCAAATATGTGGAGTTAGAAAATCAAAAGGGAAGAATACACTCAGCATTTCTCAAGCTGAAAGAACCAAAGAAAAAACTCAAAGTGCAAATTTGCGGTATTAAAGGATTCTATGGGGGAAATATTGAATGATGCAGGAAGATCAAAAGAAGATGGAAGGAATATAAAGA
>NW_006921666.1:142686-143161 GCF_000298275.1 Orycteropus afer afer | reverse complement strand
AAAATGGACCATCTTTTTTTCTATCTAAATTTTGCCCATAGTTCTAGGTCAACTTAAGTGCCGTCAAACTCCACAAAATCTCCCATGAAAGCTGTAGTATCCACAGGGTCCTTCCTTCCTCTGAATTAGTTATTGATTGTTAATATCCAATTATTTGTCAAGATTCCTCTGTATTCTTGTTTAACCTTTATTATTAGGGAGGTAAAAAAATAATGACCACTAAGTTATATTCTGATATCTTTGTATATTCCCAGCACTTCTTGTTTACCTTAATCTGGTCCATGGTAAAAGTATGGAAACATAACACAAACTGGTCCAATTACAGTTCTTCTTTGCAGATATAGTCAAACTACATCTGGAGAAAAAGGACCTGCCTGCTTTGCTTTCAGTTGTAAACTGCAAGAATGAATGTCAGGGAGAGGCGGGGCAAGATGGCGGACTAGGCAGAAGGATTGCACAGACCCTCTTCAACAAA
>NW_006921666.1:127154-132383 GCF_000298275.1 Orycteropus afer afer | reverse complement strand
AAGTGAATTTACTCTGTAAATCTTCACCCAAATCCTAATTAAAAAAAAAAAAAGAATGAATGTCAGGAGCTTATCTCAGTCAGGTCACCCATCATAAGGAGACATTAGTCTCAGAGAAAAAAACTGACAACAGCAATAACAACAACAAAAACAGAGACAAAAGACCTAGCAATAACTGAAGGTTTTTAAGTCCCTGAATCCAGCCGCCCTGAGGCAAGTTTCACACCTGTCATATCCAGGCTTTGGTTGTGTGAGCCAATAAACTCCACTTTTGTTTTGAAGACTAATTTGAGTTTATCAGTTCCAGAATCTTGACTAATCCATGACAGGATCTTTGAGGGGGTCATGTTTTTATGAATTTAATTTACTGCTTTTGCAAATTCCATCACACTTAGCACAGCGTCCTGCAAGTAGGAGAAGCTCCACAAATATTCATCAAATTCTTTAGATTTTCATAAATATTCTGGAAAATTATGTAAAATACTACAAATACTAATGAAATTATGTATAGAAAATAATGGGCCAAGAAACCACCTCATGAATATGATGACAAACTGAAATTGTCAAGGATTACATTCTACTGGGATGAATAATCATTGCCACGGAAGCAGCAGTCAAAAATGAGATGATGTATTGCATTAGGTAAATCCGTGGCGAAAGACCTTTAAAGCTCTAAAAAGCAAAAATGTCACTTTGATGCCTAAGATGCACCTGACCAAAGCCATAGTCTATTCAATCACCTCATATGCATGTGAAAATTGGGCAACGAAGAAAAGCAGACAGAAGAAGAATCGATGCATTTAAATTGTGGTGTTGGTGAAGCATATTGAATATACCACGAATTGCCAGAAAACAATGCAAATCAGTCTCAGAGAAGTTACAACCCAAAAGCTCCTGAGTGGTGAGGATGGCCAGATTTAGTCTTGCTTACTTTGAACACGTCATCAGGAGGGACCATTGGCTAAATAATGGCATCATGTTTTGGAAAGTAGAGGGTCAGCAAAACAAAGGGAAACCCTTAATGAGATGCGTTGATACAATAGCTGCGACAATGAGCTCAAACATCCCAAAGGTTATGGAGACGGTACAGAATGAGGCAACATTGCATTCTGTTATATGTAAGATTGTCATGAAGTTGAAGCTGACTTAACAGCAATTGGCAACAAACAACAGGAAATAATGAGCAAGTTCGGAGTCTCCAGAGTTCCTAATGCTTACGTTATGTTGTTTGTTTTCAGGACCAAAATGCATATATTTAATCATGTTGCAAATATATTTCTTTTCATTAGTAGGCCACTGCCTCCTTAAAACATTTGTACCCTTTGCACCTTTCATAATGGAAAGTGCTTGATATAAATATACTCAAGGGTTGATTTTTTCCCCCTTTCACATTAATACACTACTAGTCATAAAACAAATTATACACAACACACACAGTGCTATCTACTGCTTTAAGCAACTTCCTGGAAAGTATTTATTGCCCTTAGAAATACTGGGTGATAAATATAACGAAGTATAAGTTTGCTACACAGTCTCCCATTTTCCATTAATTCTTTTTGTGCCTTGTTCATGAATATGGAAAGTATTTGAAAACTTTCTTTTAACTTTCTTGTCTTGGATTTCCTTGAAGACTCTGGCACACAGTATGAGATTAAAATAACCTGGCATCACTGGCTATTTTGCCCACAAATACCAAGGAGTAAATATTAGAATGATGGATTCTCTTTCCCTTGTCAACCATGAACGTGCTCCAGCCTGGGGGAAGGTCTAGAGAGCAGTTCAAAAATAAATAGACCCAAAGAGTAACTTTATTCTTTTATTCCAAGTTTATTAAAATACAAGAACAAATTGTAAAAGCACACATACCACTCAGCACCAATATAATAACACTCTTTCTACTCATAATCTCCAAAACATTTCTGTTTCTGCAACTGAGAAGCAGAGATACGACACACATGCATCCTCACCACATTTACCCAGTACTCATAGCATCATATCCCGAAGGTTCTCCTTGCTAGGAAGACAAAGATGGGGAGAGGCAAACCAATGTGACTACATCCAACCACTAACTGAGTCAGTGCCTCTTTCATCAGCAGTTATCATTTGCACACTAGTAGCCTCTGCACATCCCAATCTCCTCTTCGGGGGCCCGATTACTTGGGCTGGTGATTGACAGAGTCCAGTGATAACGTGATGCAAAACTAAACACAACTGGCCAACATCCCCTACCCAATATCTTTTAATTGCTTTGGTTATAAAGTACTGGATACTTATGTCTTCACATCTCCCAATCCTGACATAAAAACCACACCAACCAGTGACATGGTCTGGAGAAGTCTTGAGAGAACTTTATTTATCTCCCTCTCTTCAGTGGGATTCTTTAATTTATGCATTTACCTCTTTGTCCTTTTTTTTGGGGGGGGGAGCGGGATGAAGGGGGTTGAGCCAAAATAGTGACTTCATTAAACATCTGCTAGGTCTTCGAAGTCTCCACAGTAAATATTAAATAAACTCCTTGGAGCTCTGATGCTGCTGCCCAAAACGGGCAGCAAGCCTCGGCTTGCATGAGCTGTCTTGTTTGGATATCTGCACATGTTTGCTTTCTATTCGTTCAGACTCACCTTGGAACAGAACTAGGTCTGTTAAGTCTGAGACTTTACTTCTGGCGCTTTCCACATCCCCAGGCATTAGGAAGCAGCCCAATGCTTTGCTCATCCTAAACTCACTAGTGACATTAAGCAGCCCTCTTCCAATAGTGAGAAGTATCTTTTCTAATCTTCCCAAATCAGTAGAACAAGCCCCCAAGGCCTAGTTCTTCTCAGTTAGAAACTGCTTCACTCTTCCAGCCTCTGTCCCTTCTTTCATAAAGACAGCTTCAGGGCGCCATCAAGGAAGTGTTGATCGTGGAGCGGAGATTACTATTTATGTCCCATGAGTATTCTGGATATACATGTGAAGACTGGGTTTGGCTTCTATTTCTAAGCTTAAAAGGGAAGTGGGCAAGGGGTTGGTATACAACCGAAAACATTTTAGCTCTGATTTTTGGCAATATAATTTTTTTTTTAATGCTCCTAGAATTACAAGTCTCCTTGTCAGTCTCCACTGTTGAGAGACATGAGAACATGAGACATGTTCTGAGAAGCTCCGAATGCTGGTAAAGGTTTTCACTCATTAATTCAATGGGACAGAAGTCACTGTCTACATTTCCCCCTTCGAAAGGACTCTGTGATTCTAAATAAGCTTATTTTCAAACCTCAGAGATCAGGTTGTATAAGTGTCCAGGTGCCTCCTCTTATAATTTACAGAACGGAAATTCCTATACATCTGTGCTTCCCTCTTGCTGCGAATACAGCCAAGGGGGCCTTATACCCACCTGGGAATTTTCCCAAAGGCATAGATACTGTCTTTAACCTGCTCCTCTGGTATTTTATGACCTCACCATATTTCATATTTTTATTCAAGAGCCTAAATAGTGAAATGCACTCAAGCAAAATGAAAGAGAGCAGGCTTTTCGTCCCTCCTTGATCAGAGAATAAGCATTCTCTCATTATGAGAGGAGCATTTGACTAAGTCAATAGGCTGCTTACAAGTTGATATCACCAAAAATCAGTAGCACACGGTAGAAATAAGATGAAGACATAGGAGCAGCGATCCAAAATTTGAATATAAAAAGTCATATAAGTTAAATGACTGTTCCTTTAGGTATATAGAGCAAAAGAAGAGTTCCTAATCTCCCTCTGAGGAGGTCAGTTACATTTTAATAGCTGTATTAAACACTTCTACATTATCGTGCAGGCATTCCATGTATGCCCATTCAAGAAATTCATTGTCAGCTCCACTAACATTTTCTCTAAAGCAATAAAATTAAAGTAAGTTTTGAATAGTTCCAAGACATAAGTTTTTCAAATGTTAAATGTTTGCATAAATCCAGATGCTATGATAATGTCTAAAATTGCTTGGAAACTATTACAATAATAGACAAGCTAATTCAGTTTAAAAGACTAAACTGATAGCTCATGTAAACACAGCTTGTGGGGTGGCAAATGTTTTCCCTTTCTTACAGAATAAAAACTACTATGCTTCAGAGGAACATGCTTTATAAACAACAGAGTAAGTGGGTGGGTATTGACAATATAATAAGTTCTCTGGGCACACACAATAAGCATTGATTCCTCTCTATCTCAAATAATGAGTTCTTGTTAAGTTTATAAAGGATACATCACAGGAAATCATAAAATTTTATGTTGCAATAAACATGTTATAGAATTATAGGCTTATCATAACCCTAATAACATCAAACCATTTTACATATTGTAGGATTTCCAAGCTTTATCAACTCACTTTCTCCATTGGACCTACAATACACTTTCTTCCAGAAACCTCTTCTTTCTTTTATTAAGCATATCTCTCTCCCCGATAATTCAGCCGATGCCTTTGTGTTTACTTTCTTGGTTCCATTTCTCCACCTGAGTCTTCTCAGGGACAAGAACTGTCTGCTTACACACAACCTTCTCTTTTCTCAAAAAATATAGCACAACTGAGTGATTTCTTCCCATCACCATTTACCAAGACTAATACTGCCTTAGCCAAATTTCATCCCCCCACCAGTTTCTCTGACATTCTATTCCATTGCCATACACACACACACACAACAAAGGGGAAGTTTAAGGACAATGCGGTGAGTGTGCTGCAACCCATTTTTCATTTCACTTCTCTAAAGTGCCACATAAATCTCAACACCATTTTGAAGATAAAATCAGTGGGAGGTGGCACTGATAAGCCTTTAGTATCTAGTTTAACATTTTAGGAATCGAAAATAATTATTCTTGACATGATTTACCAGCAATTCATTAAATAACATCACATTGTCAAAGTTTGCTTTGTTTCTTTGTGGATTATTTTCATACAATTTAAAACACTGGTAAATTTATATAGTGCTGTAAAAAAGAATCAGTCAAAATGCTGCTTTGCTATCTTAACAATAAGTACACTAGTGCTTTGACTGATATTTTGTTCCAGTTTTTTAAATTATTAGTGTTATTAAATAGTTTTGGTTATTGCACACACAGTTCCTGGTTTTTTTGCCCTCATTTCAGGAAATTATTTCAGGAAGATGTTTTCAACATTCTGTTAATTTTAGTTTAATTATTAATGGAATGGTAATAAGAACTTTTGTACCCATAAATTCAAATATACACTATGATTTTGACACCAAAAAAAAAAAAAAAA
>NW_006921666.1:121553-126763 GCF_000298275.1 Orycteropus afer afer | reverse complement strand
AGCTATTTGTTGTTGTTGTTGTTATGTGCCGTCGAGTCGGCCCCGACTCATAGCGACCCCTCCTTGGGTTTCCGAGGCAGTATCACTACGGAAGTAAGAAGCCTTAAATTACTAGACTTCAATTCAGGGGGCCAGGGTAGAACCAGGTCCAAATTCAAATGTTAATGAGAATTCCATTGTGCCAAGTTCCATTCTTTCAAGGCCCTCCAAATTACTGATGAGAATTATCCCAAACTAGTTTTCTCTTCCTCTCTTTTGCAACTAATAAACTTTGTTGGTTTGGGTCTATCATTCATTATAGCTCTCTTACTTTTGGAAAACAGGACTATAGCTGAATAATCAGGCTATCTGTCCCACATGGTAGCTGATAATATATATATATATATTATATATATATTATATATAATATATATATAATATATATAAAACCAAACTCGCTGCCATGGGGTCGATCCGACTTATAGCGACCCCTCCTTGGGTTTCCAAGGTAGTATCTCTACAGAAGTAGATTGCCCAATCTTCCAAGGAGTGCCTGGTGGGTTTGAAACAGCAGCTTTCTGATTAGCAGCCAAATGCCTTATGCACTATGCCACCAGAGCTCCATATATATACACACACTCTTCAGTTCAACCTTCGGAGAGAACATTGCTATAGAGATGAAGACCAGGCATGAGTAAGGCCACATCAGAGTTTTAGGAATGGAGAGGACTAGACCAGTGCCACTAGACCCACTGGTTTTACCTTTAATAGGGTATAATAACCACACCACATACATGTTTCAGAAATAATTTCTACAAAATCATAAACACAAGTAATAAAGGTGTGTCTTTTTTTTTCCTTTCAATCCCCCTTTTCCTCAATCTAAGAGTATATGATAAACACATTATTTTCACATGTGTATTCTCTATACTATTTTCACTTGAGCTTCTTTTTCTGGGCTTAGGTATGTTTATTTGTTTCTGTGGCAAAAAATTAGTCCCACTTTCTATACTTTCAAGGCAAACCTAAATCTATGCAGCCTCCTAACCTCTCTGTAACTTGTTAACCTAGCTTGTAAATTTGATTTTCTTCTAGCCCTTTCTCCAACTGCCTAGAAAGTTACCCTCAGACCTCAAATGACCATTTTAAGCCTCCAGGTTGAGAGCTCATTCTTGGTATCTATAAGTGCACTTGTTAATTCTAGACATTTAGGTTGGCATAGAGAACTGGCATACTAAAAATCTGAACAGCAGAAACTACACTAACATGTTAAATAAACACCAAGGTTCAAACCACATGGCCTGAGCTCAAGGACTCATTATAAGTAAGTATTTGGGAATTCCCACTTGGGCTCTATCCATACTGAATAAAGCCTAGGCAATATCCCATATTCTAGCATATACAGTAGTTTTCCTAAAATAGCAGTTACTCAGTTAAGTTTTTTCTTCTCATCCCAAAGCAACCATCAGCTGTACAACTTCTTTCTCAAGGTAGAATGAACAAATGCTGAATCAGAGTTTCTTCCTCTCCATCTTGGAATCTTTTCACTCAAAGCTATTCACTAGGAAGAGGATGATGGGTGCTGTTTAACCAAACACCATTTGAATGGTGAAAGAAGTTAAATGACTGATGTTCCTCTGACATATAAACTCCTGTCTTTCAGTGATGCAATGGGACTTAGTTGAAATAGTGGATTCACTTCTTAGTTTTCTTTGTTTTACACACACACACACACACATATATATATATATATATATATTTAAAAATAACAAGCTCTATTACAATCATACCTTTAACCAGCTAATCTAGATTTCATCTCTTACTGAAATTCTTCTCTAGCCAATGGCGGACTTCTTGAAGATTATAGTAGAAGGGACCCTTTCCTCCCAGATAAGCAATTTTCTGTCTCTGTACAATGCACACACGTTCAAAGGCTACCCCATATGCTACATTGGCATTATTGTCCATGCAGTCAGCCACAACACGACACTGGGGCGGCAAGGAGAAACGCTCCAGAAGCCTGTGGGCTGCTGCACACCGGTCTTCCTGGTTCTGGTGCTTCTTCACCTCAAAAGACAAAGAGGAGTCTCCAGGCACCGCCCAACCATCTGAAGGATGAGCCTCATCAATGTAGACCAAAAGGAAGTCAGCCACTGATGAGTATTCTTCCACCAGTTTGCTGAAGGCTGGCAGCTGGCTTGTAAAAGGAGGTCAAGTAGCTGAGCCAAAGTTGACCACCAGTGGGCGCTCCGGGCCGGCAAAGTCAAGAAGGTGGCACTCTCCTCCATCAGCTGTTCTCTCCTGGGCACCATTTCCACTGTTGTCACCTGCTTCAGAATTGGAGACATGCACCACGCTGGAATTAGGAGCATCTTCACCTAATTTCACCTTATGTTAAAAAAAAAAAAAAAAAAGAAGGAAGAGAATGCCACATTAAATATATGTCTTTTCAATTTACTCCAAATAAATACAATCAGAACTTAATAAAATGTGGTGTTTCCTTCAGATCATGTGGTAAACATATATTGATTTGATTTAAAGAGATATCCTGACAGCTAATGTAAAGAATGTTCCAAAGGAGAATAAAAGGGTCTTCCATTCTGTACAGCCACTGAAGGTAATTATTTTCTTCACTGAAGGCACTGCAGTTAATTCTTTTCATAATTAAGTTGAGGCTGGCATTCTTTACTGTCTTGACCTTGCTGTCAATGCTTAGCACACATTATATAACAAATGATTAATTGACTTCATTTTAAAAGTTAAAAGTGAATGGTCCATATTAAGACAAAATATCAGGGTCTTGAGATAGAGTGCTTCTTTCTGAATTCCACTTCTGAATTCAAAAATACTTAGGCAAGACCATCATTTTCTTGCATGATCCTAATTCATGTCATCTCAACCGACGGGAAATGATGGGTTCTATTTCTGGCCAGAGTTAGGAAATCAGGGGTCCTCCATTGACAAGAAGTCTTGCTCTCACTTAACCTCCTAGTAACTTCAGTTTTCCTATATATAAAATACAATAATAATGCTTGTCTTCTTCATACAGTTACTGGGAGATAGCATGAGGAAAATAGTCCTGTACACTGGAAATCAACATATGGGTACACATTGCCTTTATTACATGCCACCTGCTGTGTGAAACAATACAATCTTTCCCGGGAAATTCCGTGTTTTAAAAAATTGTCTTGAGAGCTTTAAGCTCTCCTCAGTAAAGTGTTCTCCTTAGAGATTTCTACTGCTATTGCTTGCATTGAGTTATTATGACTAAAATCTCATCATTTCCATAAATAACATATACATACTTGTGTACATAGTTACTCCAAAATTCTTTCAGTTAATTTCCCCTTTTTTGTGTTTCATTTTGTTGTTGTTGTTGTTTCTGTATCTATAAAGTCACAAACCATTTCTTTTTCTCCCACATATTTTATTTGTTATTGTTGTTGTCAGTTGTTGTCAAGTCGATTCCAATTCACGGTGACCCCGCGTGTGCAGAGTAGAACTGCTCCATAGGGTGTTGTCAAGGCTGTGACCTTTCTGATGCAGATTACCAGGCCTGTCTTCCAAGGTGTCTCAGGATTCAAACCACCAACCTTTCAACTAGTAGTCAAGCACCAAACAATTTGTGCCACCTGTTGTTGTTGTTATGTGCCACCAAGTCGGATCCCACACATAGTGACCCTTCCTTGGGTTTCTGAGGCGATATCACTATGGAAGTAGATTGCCCAACCTTCCTTCCGAGGAGTGGCTGGTGGGTTTGAACCACTAGCCTTCTGGTTAGCAGTCAAGTGCCTTAGGCACTATGCTACCAGAGCTCCTTTGTGCCACCTAAAGCCTCTCTGGTAGCATAGTGGCTAAGACACTTGCCTGCTAACCAGATGGCTGGTGGTTCAAACCCACCAGCCACTCCTCGGAAGGAAGGTTGGGCAATCCTACTTCCGTAGTGATACTGCCTCGGAAACCCAAGGAGGGGTCGCTATGAGTCGGGGCTGACTCGACGGCACATAACAACAACAACAACAACAAAGCCTCCTTAACAAACTTTCTAGGAGCTCTGGTAGCGTAGTACCTTAGGTACCTAACTGCTGACCAGAAGTCTGGCAGTTCAAACCCACCAGCCACTCCTCGGGAAAGAAGGTTGGGCAATCTACTTCCGTAGTGATACTGCCTGGGAAACCCAAGGAGGGGTCACTATGAGTCAAGTCTGATTCAACGGCACATAACAACAACACAACAGAGACTCTACATGGGAGCTCTGGTGGCTTAGTACCTAAGGCATCTGACCGTTAACCAGAAGGCTGATGGTTCAAACCCACCAACCACTCCTTGGAAAGAAGGTTGGGAAATCTACTTCTGTAGTGATTCCACCTCGGAAACCCAAGGAGGGGTCACTATGAGTTGGATCCGACTTGACAGCAGTGAGTTTGGTTTTTGGTTTTCGTAGAGACTCTACATAGTGTGGTAACAACTTCTGATTTTTAAATAGAAAGCTCCTCTGAATTCTAAAATACTCAGGCAGAGAAGGTATAGATAAAAATTGTTTTATGTGCCCCTTTTCACGTGCTTTAATTAGTTGACTACAAACTGAAACGTTTTGTGGGCATTTGGATTTGTAAATTAATTGATAATAAAAAGCAGGCAACATAAAAGAGCCAATTACTTCAGTCTGAATTAACACAATTGGCTCTTCTTCTAGAATGGTTTAATCAAAGCCAATAACATTAGGGACACTTACGGCAGTACAATTGATTTTTATACAATACGCTTAGTATTATAAAACACTACCAACTGAATCGACTTATTTCCTCATATAAGTGCATCCACATATAACACTGCTGTTAATTGAAGTCACTTGGAAGTGAACTGCCAAAGACTCAACAATCCAAGCTGATATAAAAAGCTCAAGGGCTTTATTCAGTAGCTTCTCTCAATGTTAATGCATAACTCATTTTAACTAGAAAGAAAGAATTAAAGAAGTCTCTTCTGAGAAATCCTAGCAGGGCTGGTTGGAAACAGGGCTTCATCAAACCTGTTCATTCTGGTTCAACCCCCTGCTGAGAATTTGCATTTCGACCCCTAATTTACTGAATCAGAATCTACATTTTAATTCACGTATATGTAAGAGTCAGGAGCTTTGGTAGCGTAGTGCCTAAGGCACTTGACTGCTAATCAGAAGGCTGGCGGTTCAAACCCACCAGCCACTCCTCAGAAGGAAGATGGGGCAATCTACT
>NW_006921666.1:104641-121033 GCF_000298275.1 Orycteropus afer afer | reverse complement strand
TAACCAGAAGGCTGGCGCTTCAAACCCACCAGCCACTCCTCGGAAGGAAGATGGGGCAATCTACTTCGGTAGTGATACTGCCTCGGAAACCCAAGGAGGGATCACTATGAGTCGGGTCTGACTCGATGGCACATAACAACAACAACAACAACACTCATATCTGAGCTACAATCATATCGGAGCTCTGGTGGCATAGTGCCTAAAGCATTTGACTGCTAACTAGAAGGAAAGTTGCCAATCTACTTCCATAGTGATAACTGCCTCAGAAACCCAAGGAGGGGTCGCTATGAGTTGGATCCAACTTGACAGCAGTGGGTTTGATTTTTTTTTTTTTACACTCATATCTGAGGTATTAAAACACACTTAGATGTATTTAAATGTATTGACTGTATACTTTTCAGTTTGTAGTCAACTAATTAAAGCACGGAGCTCTGGTAGCATAGTGGCTAAGACACTTGCCTGCTAACCAGATGGCTGGTGGTTCAAACCCACCAGCCACTCCTCGGAAGGAAGGTTGGGCAATCCTACCTCCGTAGTGATACTGCCTCGGAAACCCAAGGAGGGGTTGCTATGAGTCGGGTTTGACTTGACGGCACATAACAACAACAACAATTAAAGCACGTACAAAGGGGTCCATAGAACAATTTTCATCTTTGCCTCCTCTGCCCGAGTATTTTGGAATTCAGAGGAGCTTTCTATTTAGAAATCAGAAGTTGTTAATACACTATGTAGAACATCTACAAAAACCAAAAACCAAACTCACTGCTGTCAAGTCAGATCCAACTCATAGTGACCCCTCTTTGGGTTTCCGAGGTGGTATTACTACGGGAAGTAGTGATTTTCAAGTGGCCATCCAAGATGCAGCTAATGATCTGCTATCATCAGAAATGAAGAAGAGTGCAAAAAAAAAGGTGGAGGGGTCATTTGGAACCAATCAGTCCTAGGACACGATGGCCCTCGAGACCAGAAGAACTAGATGGTACCTGACTACCAATGCCAAACACTCAGGAAAGGAGCAAAACTGGAGATCCTGGATAGAGTGGGAGGAAAAACATGAAACAAAAATCCAAAAACTCAATAATGACCAGAATTACTGGTCAGATGGAATCTGGTGAGACCCCTAACACTATGGTCCTGAGATACTTTCTGGGCCTGGAATAAAACTCCCTCCCAGGGGCTGACTCTCAGCCCAATAGTAAACAAGATGTACACGCAGACCATTCAACTCAGGGTGGCATACCCACATACTCTATGGAAATGCACCCCTTGGAGTGATTCACCATGGGGCACTGTTGTTGTTGTTGTTGTTATGTGCCGTCGAGTCGGCCCCGACTCATAGCGACCCTTCCTTGGGTTTCCGAGGCAGTTATCACTACGGAAGTAGGATTGCCCAACCTTCCTTCCGAGGAGTGGCTGGTGGGTTTGAAGCGCCAGCCGTCGAGGAACTACATTTGCAGGAGGAAATGCAGGACACACAGGAGTGCACAGGGTTACTGGACAGGGAGCGGAAGAGACTGGGTTAGGGCTGGGGATGGTAAATGGGGAGTGAAAAAAATACACTTAAGTATAAAGATGACACTTGATTATATAAGCCTTTTAAGCTATAGGTTCTTTTGGTAGTTCTGTATAGATTTAGGCTGTTGACAGCATTTATAATAGTCTTCTCTTTAGCCCCTTCCCACTTAGAATAGCAAAAACTATTTGAGGAGGGCTGTTTTTGAACCGCCAACTTTCTGGTTAGCAGTCAAATCCCTTAGGCACTACGCCACCAGAGCTCCCCCTTCTTTAGCTCTTTCCCACTTAAAATAGCAAAAACTATCTGAGGACTGTTTTTAACAATATTGTGCTGTTTTCTCCAACATACTGTGATATAAACACCTGAGTGCTGGGGACAGATGAGTCTGAATTCATTAGCTATTGCAGCAGCTACTTATTAAGCAAGCAACCCATATACAGAGGAAAATAATATCTGGATTATATACTTATGGATTCTCAGTAGGTGAAAATATCCATTTGCTTTTTGGAGTTATTTTTGAGACCAATGAACAACTATGTGTCATGTTTAACAGGCCACTGACCCCTGAGCTCTAATCTTAACAGATGGGTTGATCCTTGTATTATTCTTGATTCAACGGACTGAATAACCTAATATGATGCTCACTCACAGGTGACTCTTTTGTTACCTGCAGTTAATTTTCTTGGAAAGTTAAAGCACATTATGCTTCCTAAAGGCACAATGTATAGTTTAGCAACTGAATTCTTCCCAAAATACAGACAGACTAGTTTGCCTTGGAAAATTTAAGACAAATACAACATTACCATTCTGTGATTAAAAATTAGAAGGTACCAAATGCATAATGTTCTTTGTATGGGTGTTTACAATTTTGTTAAGTTTGGAAAACTTAAAAAAAATTTTTTTTAATAAATGGTAGTTTTTATACTCCTAAGTAGGGATCAGTAAAGAATTTTACACTTAATAATAACCTTGACCTGTAATTAATATAATAATGTCTGGGTGGTGAATGAATTCACTGAAACAGATAATTTAGAAATATGAATCTTGGAACCCTCCTGTAAAGTACTACCATGATTAACATCCAATGCACTCAATCTGTACCCAATATCTCAGTAGATCAGCTCATAAAAACAAATGTGGCCAATTTTCTTTGTTTTCTCAAGCAGCCATAGGACCTTACTATAGACACGGATGTCATAAATGAATATCCTTATTCATGAGGGTGACCAAATACATATATAGGCTATTAATAAAACTGAAAGAACACCCAGACACAATCTATCAGCTTACATGATAGTAGACCAATTGTCTGCTTGTATAGGCTCTTCTATCAAAACAAAAAAGTTAAACCTGTGCTGTCCAGTGGATTTGAAGTCATAGTGCCCCTACTAAAAAAACCAAAACCAAACTTACTGCTCTAGAGTCAATTCAACTCATAATGACCCCTCCTTGGGTTTCCGAGGCAGTATCTCTACATAAGTAGATTGCCAAGTCTTCCTTCTGAGGAGTGGCTAGAGGGTTTGAACTGCCAGCCTTCTGGTTATCAGTCAATTGCCTTAGGCTCTATGCCACTAGAGTGGTCCTATAGGACAGCGTATAATTGTTCTAAAGGTTTCCAAGGCCTTAATCTTTATGGAAGCAGATTGGCACATCTTTCTCCTGTGGAGTGGCTGGTGGGTTCAAACCACCAACCTTTCAGTTAACAGCCTAACCCATAACCACTACACCAACAGGGCTGTAATCATAAAATGTATTCATCTTTGCTAAAAATTGATGGGGGACACTTTGAGAACACAAATAAAACAAAGTAGTTCAGAGAATTTAAGAATGATTGTTTTCTTTAAACTAACTTTCAAAAATCTCTTAAAAGGACATTACTGTTCGTGTTCCTATTTCCCTATTTGATCACCATGGACATTGAATTCCTACTCTGACCAAAGTTTCAAAGGGAGAATTTCTTGGTTTGCTCTGTTATGCACCCTGCAGAGATGGAATGGGAGAATCACCATTCTCTTCAATGGTAGAAGATTCTTTGCTCTCCCCAGGAGCGAAGCATTCCTTGACAAAGAGCCAAAATGATGAAGAAAATAAAGTTGGTCCCATAATAACATTTAGACTGCAGGAAAGAAGCTCAACAAAAACAAGTTATCCCCTGGTACTCCCGAACTTTGTTTTAATTTCCCACAGTGGCACAGAAAGTCTCCTGGCCACAAGTTACCTATCATCTTAATTTCTCTTTCTTAGAGGGTTTGAGTTTGGTTTTTGTCCTTAATGAGACATATTTGCCAAAGAGGCATTCAAAAGGCATTTTTTACTCTTGCGGAAGAGTAATTAGGTCGGTACCTCTTTCCCTGCCAGCATTAGCTGTTCTAAAGAGAACCCTGCCCAGTATTTAATGCCCAAACACAAGAAGCATCATTTCCACTAATTCAAGCATCATCGGTCTTGAAGTTCCGATGTTCCCAAAGGGTCCCTTTATTTTACAAGGATCAGAAAGGACATGCGTAAAATGTGTTATCGTCATCACTGACTTTTATCTTTCTCCTCTCCACTATTACGTTTGGCCTTTCTTATGCTTTTGTAATCAACAGCAACACAACACCAACAAAGGACATTGATAAATCAAGGGTTTGCACTTTCACAACAGGGGCCATCACCGGCCAAATTCAAATTTGCTATAGCCATGTTTATCAATATGAAAATGAGCATAAATATACCACATGTATATAAAGTTGATTGCTTTGATAATGGGATTTTTTTTTTTTCTGCCAGTGTTCACTGCATGAGGAAAAGAATAATGCTGCTTTAGCACATGGATTGTGAAATGCAGGGCAAGTGGGGAAAAAAAGAAAGAGCCATTCATCAAGTAAAAGCTGGAAATAGAGTATATGCTACTAACATCCCCCCTCCCCCCTTTTCCTCAGCCTCAGAAAGGCTTTTGGACAAACTGTCACCTAATCTCATGTTAGAAAGTAAAGCAAATGATAAAAATTGAGGGGTGGATGTATGGCAGAATAAGTTTACACAGATCTCTTGCTGTCCAAAGCCTGGCAATGGCTTTAGTAATTATCAGGAATTTTCAAATTCT
Source organism: Orycteropus afer afer (assembly GCF_000298275.1). Lineage (NCBI taxonomy): Eukaryota > Metazoa > Chordata > Mammalia > Tubulidentata > Orycteropodidae > Orycteropus > Orycteropus afer. The sequence continues at coordinate 116,429 of NW_006921666.1, read as the reverse complement.
TTCACATAATGACCAGCCTACACTAATGTCTTTCCAAACATGGCCAGACAACTATTAAGTGACAATTTAACCATTTACATTCAGAGTAACCTAATAAATCTGAGTTGAATAATAAGCTACCTAATCCTTCCTCTGAGCTCAATTTTCTTTTGCTTGCTGTCTTTTAGATGTGTACCTCAAAAATACCGCTCTGGGCCCTATCATTTCCCAGTGTTTTGCCCAAGTGATAGACGAGTTCTGGCGGTGGCCTGCCTTGTGTACTTTTGGGAATGTTTCTCTCTTAAAAGGGCCATTTTCCATTGTAGAAACTAGTGTCAAAAGGCTGGAGGTGAATAAAGAGGAGGAGAGGACTGTTAACGAGACCCTTTCAAAACCAAAATTATATGTTCAAATGAGTATGTTTTCTGTGCCACTGCAATGCTCAGTGTGTAGACGCTGAACGACTTGTCAGCATCCATACTGTGCTTTACACTTAATTTAGGTTGGAGCCAGGCTCCCGGACAGGGCAGTTTGCTTATTGGTTGCATTTTTGAGTCTTCGGGCACCAGCACAAGGAGGCAGTGTTTCAGATGTATGACATTGACTGAGGAAACTTAAAGAACAAATATCTGTTATTTACCTCGGAATCACTCCCAAGTTTCTATACACCTTCTTTTCAATCAAAATTATGCATGGCACTCTCTCTAACTGAATCCAAGTTATCTTTAAAAACTTCTCTCTAAAGTTAATTTTAAATCTCATTAGAATTCTAACGAACTTGTTTCTTTGTTTTATCTTGTTCTGTTTTTATTTCTTTCTTGCCTCTTGTGGGGACAAAACATAGGGATAATACTTTTATTCTGTTGTTGTTGTTATGTGCCTTCGAGTTGGACCCGACTCATAGTGACCCCTCCTTGAGTTTCCGAGGCAGTATCACTACGGAAGTAGATTGCCCAACCTTGCTTCTGAAGAGTGGCTGGTGGGTTTGAACTGCCAGGCTTCTGGTCAGCAGTCAAGTGCCTTAGGCACTGTGCTACCAGACCTCCCACTTTTATTCTACTTTCCCTAAATATCTTCCAAGTATCTGACATTCAACAACAAGGGAATCTTCAAATGGCCTGTCTAACCGTATCACATGTACCCCCCGCAATCCTTGGAAACCTTTGCTTCTGGGGCGGCAACCTCAAAATATTGCAAGTCAGGATTATGAAACACTGTGATGTCATTGTAAATAGAATCTCCTTCAATATGTCTCTAGAAATGGCTACACCCAAAGACAGTGGCAGAGGTAACAAGAACCATCAGGAAGTAGTTCAACCTGTTTCAGAGGGGGGAAATGACCCTCAAATGCCACGATAGTCACAACCACCCTTGTCACACTTGGAGACCTAAATTCAGTGCAAGCTGTGTGCACAATATTTTCACTTATAAACCCAGTCCAGTCTTATGTCTGGACAAATGAGACCTCTTCTCACGGTAGCTATTACAGAAATCATTAAAAACAAACATAATAACATCATCAGAGGAATACACAAACCATATGCAAAAGGAGAAAACAAATCACTCATCTTTCTCAGCTCCAAGAAGATGAATAATAAAATACTGCAACACAATGAAACACTATACATTTGTGAAAAAAAAATAAATAAAGTTTATTAAGGAGGCATATTGTTTGTTTTTCCTTCTTTATTTCAATAAAGTGCTTAATGGGGAGAAAAACTTCACTTAACATTTGTGGGTAACATTATAGCCCTGATTCTTTATGAGAGACATGACATTTATTTAAAATATCAATCTATTTCCATAGTGATACCTCCTCGGAAACCCAAGGAGGGGTCACTATGAGTCAGATCTGACTCCATGGCAGTGAGTTTGGTTTGGTTTATACATATAGTTCCATTTTTCCCAAAAGGCTTTTTTTTTTTTTTTCCTTAGGCTATTTTCATTTTTTTTTGGGGGGGGGGGGGGAACCTTCCCCCCTTCCAAATTCCGTTGAAGCTAGGAGAACTTCCTAACTAATAATATGCCTGACATGTGTGTGCATCCCTTGCTGTTAGAAGCCATCAAGTCCATTTTCACTCACTGCAACCCCATATGACAGAGAAGAACCACCCCATACGATTTTCTAGGCTGCAATCCTTATAGGAACTGAACAAACCAAATGCACTGCCGTGGAGTCGGACCCAACTCATAGCGACCCCTCTTTGGGTTTCCGAGGCAATATCACTACGGAAGTAGATTGCCCAACCTTCCTTCCAAGGGTTGGCTGGTGGGTTTGAACCGCCAGCCTTCTGTTTAGCTGTCAAGTGCCTTAGGCAGCAAACTGCAAATCACCAGGTCTTTCTCCAGTGAAGTCGATGGGTGGGTTTGAACCACCAACCTTTCAGTTAGCAGCCAAGAGCTTAACCACTTCACCACCAGGGCTCCTGTGTGCATACCTAATCCCTCTCCAAATCCCTGCCCCAAAAGCAAAACAGAAAAATTTCACATTCAATGTATACATTTGAATTGAAATGGTCATCTCAGTATCTCACTATCCACATCTCCCACTACTGACCCCACACATGATATAAATGAGTTTTCACTGTTTGAACTTTGAGCATTGATTCATATTCTTATCAAGCAATGTCCGCTTACTAGTAAGAGTGCTTTCTATTCACGTGTCTTTGGGACAAAAAATACAAATGTCCTGAAGGTTATTCTCAATAATAAAAACATGCACTGTAATGAAACTGTCCCAATTCGAAACAGATATTTTCTTTTTGAACACTTAATTGTGGAACAACCCTGACCTAGATTCTTCATGACTAGAAGTTACTTCTTTTCCTTTCCTGGTGCAAAGTTTTATTTTTCTGGTGTTTATTTATGGAGGACTCAGTCCCTTCCTCTCTTTTTTTCTGACTTTTCCTAAAATCAGCGATTGAAAATCATATTAGAACACAGTTCTACTCTGACACAGAGGGGCTTGCCATGAGATGGAATTGACCCCCTGGCAATAGGTGACGGTGGAGACGTGCCTGCCTACAGTGTATCTCTTCGTTGAACACATGGCTTCTACCTTTCTTTCAATCTTCTTTCCCTGGCATCTTGGGCAAAGTCACCAATAGTGCTAGGGAAAACCAAGATTGTCTGCTTTGAGAGCAACATTTGCCAAAAGAATTCATTCCTTTTAAGCCCAGGGACCTTCTGGAGTCAAATAGCTGTGAGAACGGGTCAACTGACAAATGACCCATGCCAAAATGTTCCTCTTGGTCCCTTAACATCTGGATTGAGGATGGTCCACCAATATCTCTGGACAACAGAAAGACTGAAGCACCAGCACTCCTCACTTAGAAACATCACAAACTGAGGCTTTGATATAGCAGTCCCTAGGACATGACCTCTGCAGGTGAGTAAGGCCACTGCCTCAATTCTCAAACACATTCTAACTAGCTTTGATATAATAATGGACCATAGATCTATTTCCTCTTTCTAAGACAACTTCTTTTATTTTTGAGAAACAAAAGCATACTTGGCTACCCTTCTAAAGTCTGGGTTTCTGACCACCAGTTCTTTGACCTACCTGTTGCCAATTGGTATCTGCTAATTCAGGATTCAGTGCCTGTTAGCAACTTCAGAAGGCTTTGAATCCGAATCAAGCAGAGAATGGTGCACACAAGTTTGTTTTCCTTAACTCTTCCCTCCACCAGAAATGAGCATCTATTAAGCCAAATCCCATCTCCGTGACCATACTATTAACTCCTTGAGAATGTGCTGCAGCTTCCTCTTTTGTTGCACATCGGTGCCCACTTCCTTGAACTGCCTTTCCTCATGCACCTCAGATAGACTTGAACAAGCAAAACACCCAAATTCCAGTTTATAACAAGAGCACAATAAATACAGTAGCCCCATCCCCCCACACACATATTTTCTGACTTTTCCCAAAGTTATGCTACTGGCACAAATATCTTTTACTCCAGCGAGACATTAATGACCCTCGTTAATGACAGACACACGCACGGACGCACACACGCGTGCTCACATACACAGGGTTATTATGGCTTCATACCTGTCATCCCCAGATCTAACCTGTGACAGGTGTAGGACGTAAACAGCTGGTTCACTTGAGTATAACCACTAGGATCTCAGAGGCAGCTTCACGGTTCTCACCCCCGTGTCCCTGACAGCCTCCGGTCCCAGCTGCCCCAGCCCCTGGCCCTGCTGACCCAGGGAGAAGGCTTTTGCAGCACAGCTCACCTGTTTGTAGGCATCGAGGAGGAAGCTCTTCCAGACGCAGCGCAGTCCCTCTGAGGTCAGCATGCGCCGCCACTCTCCTCGAGTGGACTTGGAGCGGCTCAACAACAGCACCACGTGCTTGAGGAGAATGACTGAGTCATAGAGCGCCAGGAAGAGGCAGTTGGAGAAAAAAACTGGCAGAATTTGCAGTGTGATCAGCAAGTCTACGCTGAGGATGCCCATCTTCTCTGCCTCCCGAGTCAGTTCCCTTGTGCGTTCTGGCTCCCCTTCACCCTCTTATTTAAAAGGGGGGGGTGGCAATAGAGGGGGGGCGAGGTAAGGGGGAGGTGGGGGTGGGGAGAGAAGGAGAAAAACTAAATTAAAAGGAAGCCCAAGTTGTCTCCTCTTTCAAAGAAGCAGAAATGGCAAGACCAAGTGTAGTCTCTCCGGCCCAGCAGTTGGAGTGTACCCATCAATTCATTCAATTCGGAGCTGCTGCCTTTTTTTTTTTTTTTTTTTTTCAGGATTTTAGATGTTTAAAAAAAAAACAACTGGCGTGCCTGTCCCTAATCCAGTTATCCCTCTCTGAGTCCGTTAAAGACAAGCAGTTCTACTTTCATTTCTAAGTACCTATGAGGCTGTGGCGAAGATTGCAAAATTTTCTTTAGATTGTCATAGCCTCTATGTTCTTTAAACGTAGCCTGTTTCTGAAATTGCCAGAGTTTACAAAATGTGCTTTAAGGGTAGGTTTTTTTTTTTTTTTTTTTTTTCTTTTTTCTTTCTTTCTTTTCTGCGTTTTACACACACTTTCTGTTCTCCTCCTCCCAGTCTGTCTCGCCCTCTCCTTTCCTCTGGAGCGTCTCACTCTCCTTCTTTTCCTCCTTCCCTCTGGCTTTTCCTTCCTGCTATCTGTCTGTGGTGCAAAGTGCCTCTCTCTGCAGCCCAGTGAGTCTCCCTGAAGCCTTTTATACATTCCCTGGCTAATTGCTGCAATAGAGAAATGAAAGCCTAATCTTGGTAAAGATCTTGACGTCATTGAGAAAGAGGGCTTTACTTTGGCCAGGACTGCGGTGAATAGAAAAGCAAAACTCAACAACTTTTTTTTTTTTTTTTTAAGAAGTGGGGGGAGACTGGAATTTTGCTTTGTGATTTTAAAGAGAGAGCAGAGAAAAAACTCATACCTTTGACAGCTCTCAGGAAATACTTCCAAACCTTGAGAAAAGTCATTTAATATAATGTGAAGATTGATAAGGTAACTGTCTCTTCTTATTATTATTTCATTTATGAGGGATTTTGAAAAGAAAGGATCCTGGAAGCCAGGTGGAGAAGAGGAAAAGCAAGCATAGACAGTCTTTGCTCTGTACCTTGGAGCACGTTAATGAATGAATTGCAGTCCCAATATCTTTACACGGAAACTCTTAGTTTCATCAGATTGGTGACCTAGGTTCTTTAAATATTTTTGAGTCATGATCTTATTTAAGAAAATGCAAAGTGAGTTGTAAGGAGGAAAACTTCAAAACTATTTAAATACCATTCTAGCATTTCTCTGAAACTTCTTGAAGGAACTTAAGACAAGTTTTCTTTTCAGTTTTACTGAAGCCTCCAGTGCAAAAAGGGGAGGGGGGAAAAAGTCCTGAGACATGGAAGTATCTAGGTGACTAGAAGCCTTCCTTTAGTTCTACTTTGACTATATGTAGATGGAATTAAAACTTTCCATTGGATGGCATTAAGATGCCTATAGGCTGAGGAATAAATTCTTTATATGAGAGTTTTTGAGTTTCACGCCTCCTCTGATTCTGTTAGTGTAACCCCTAATAGGTATTATTCTTTAGGGAATTCTACTTTTTGTTTGAACAAAATAATTAAATTTGTAGGTGACTGAAGCAAAATTTGAGTTGGTTCAAGGTGTCACATTGACCCTTGCTCAATGGCTTGCCTTTCCCATTAGTTTGCAGAACAGGTATCCAGATAGACAATGCTTTGGCAGAATGCCCTGTCCCCACATCATTCTAGCCTTCCATCCTCATCTAACAGACCACCTCTAGGAATTATGTTTTCTTAGAAGGAGTGGCAAGTACAGACACAGGGGTAGGGGGTGCAAAATCTTAAATGAAAATTAATTAGCTCAGTTTTCTGTGTACACAAAGCTCTCATTGAAATAAACATGAGCTAAGCAGTGGATGCAAACCTGTGGTCAGTATATTTCTGTATTTTGTCCCTGTGGTTAAAACCTCCACGGTCACAGAAATAATTTAAAAGCCTAGAGCAGGGGTCATTAATTGGTAGACCTGTGAGCCAAATTCTGCATACTGATGTATATTTTGTTTGGTTGGCATGATATTTTTTGGCCCTTTCTTTTCCCCTTTAATAATTGAAAGTAAATGCCTTTAGGTTCTCTGAGGCCAGGGATTTTTGTTTGCTTTGGTCGTTGCTATCTCCCCAGCACTGAGAACATTGGCACACTCATGGTAAACTCATTGAGGAAGTACTGAATGAATGAATAGGAGGGGCAGATAGAGGGCCTTTACATTGTTCTACACTAGGGGGCACCATTCACATGCAAAATGATGTGATTTAGCTGCTCTGGAATTATGACGCTCCCTGTTGACATTACCTCCACCACTCTCTATTGTCTTAACTTGATTCATTTTATCATCAATTTGGATCATGTTTTGAATTGGTATCCCTTAGATTAAATTAAAATTTTCTTTTGATTTATCAGAGTCACTGTACCAAAACGAATCGGTCGATGTTCAACCATTTCAGAAGGTAACATATGATCAAGAACCTAAGGTAGTAAAGAACAAAGTTCAAGCTGCACTGAAGGCATTGGCAAAAACAAAGCTCCAGTAATTGACTAAATAACAGCTGATCTATTTCAACAAATGGATGCAATATTGGAAGCACTCACTCTTCTATGCCAAGAAATTTAGAAGACAGTTACTTGGCCAAGTACTTGACACCAATTAATGACACAAAGAGACCCATTTGTGTGACTTTTCAAAAGAAAGATGATCCAGTGGAATGTGGAAATTATTGAACAATATCATTAATATCACATGCAAATAAAATTATGCTGAAGATAATTTTAAAATGGTTGCAGCATTACATCTTCAAGGAATTGCCAGAAATTCAAGCCAGATTCAGAAAGGAAATAGCAGGAGATATCACTGATGATGTCAGATGGATCTTGGCTGAAAGCAAAGAATACCAGGAAAATGTTTACCTGTGTTTTATGGACTATGCAAAGGCATTTGACCGCATGAATTGTAAGAAATTATGGTTAACACTGTGAAGAATGGGAATTTCAGAACATTTAATTGTGCTCATGAGGATCCTGTACCTAGACCAAGAGGCTGCTGTTCAAACAGAACAAGGGATACTGCACAGCTTAAAATCAGGAAAGGTGTTTGTCGGGGTTATATCACTTCATCACGCTTAGTCTGTGTGCTGAGCAAATAATCGGAGAGCTGGACTATATGAAGAAGAACACAGAATCAGGATTGCAGGCAGACACATTAACAACATGCACTATTCAGATGACAGACACATCCTTACTTACTAAAATAAAGATGACTTGAAGCATTTAATGATGAAGATCAAAGACTACAACCTTCTCTATGGATTACACCTCAACATAAAGAAAACAAAAATCCTCACAAGTGGAGCAATAAGCAGTATCATGATAAATGGAGAAAAGATTGAAGTTGTCAAGGATTTCGTTTTACTTGGATACATAATCAACACCCATGAAAGCAGCAGTCAAGAAATCAAATGGTGCATTGCATTGGGCAAAACTGCTGCAAAAGACCTCTTTAAAGTGTTAAAAACAATGATGTTCCTTTGAGAACTAAGGTCTACCTGGCCCAAGCCATGGTACTTTCAATAACCTCTTTTGTATGCAAAAGCTACACAATAAATAAGGAAGACCAAAGAAGAATTGATGCCTTTGAGTTATGTTATTGGCAAAGAGTATTGAATTTACCGCAGACTGCAAGAAAAAGAAAAAAAGTGTCTTGGAAGAAGTTCAACCAGACTCTTCCTTGGAAGTGAGAATGGCAAGATTTTGTCTCATGTACTTTGGATATGACATCAGGAAGGACTAGTTCCCGGAGAAGGACATCATGGTAAGGGAAAGGGTCGGTGGAAAAGAGGAAGAACCTCAATGAGGTGGCCTGACATAGTGGCTACAGCAATGTGCTCAAACACAGCAAGGACTGTGGAGATGACACAGGACCAAGCAGTGTTTGGTATGTACCTAAATTCTCTACGGGTCCAAACTGACTGGACAACACCTCACAATACAATAACTTTATGTTTTTTCTTTAGAAGACTTCAGAGCTTAGAAAAATAAATATAAACACATAGAAAAATATTTTTTCTACAATTAGAATACAATGTTAGCCAGAACCAAAAACTTACTGCTATCAAGTCGATTCCGACTCATAGCAACCCCCTTTGGGTTTCCAAGGCAGTAAAACTTTATGGAAGTAGATTGTTCAGTCTTCCTTCCACAGAGTGGCTGGTGAGTTTGAACCCCCAACCTTTTGGTTAGTAGTCAAATGCCTCAGGAACTACCACCAGAGCTCCTTATATATACTCCATTTTCTCCATCTTCTCAATGTCCTCATGTGAGAAAAGATGAAGAGAAGTAGGTGACAACATGAAATGTTAACTAGTGCAGATGGGAAAGCTACATTGCCAGAAGAAGTCACTGCCAACAATGACAGAAATAGGGTGGACTCAGGAACTGATGTGTCCGTTGGATGTCCAAACCTGAAATTGAGCCTCTTTTCAGATATCCATCCAGTCTTGTTCAAATTAAAGCAGCGCTCCACTGACGTGGAGAACTCTGCAACTATAACCCAACTCTCCCTCCCTCGTCAGTTGCTGTCAAGGAGGGAGGTATGTTTAGAAATGGCCAACTGAAGAGAAGTACCGGTAGCAAAAGAAAAAGCTTTCTTTATAAATGCAAAGATCACATCACATCCAGACTATAAATGGTTGTGAATCAGAATTGTGACTCTGGTAGGGCTTTTCTTTTTCTCCTTTCCTTCCTTCCTTTTCTCTCTTTATGGGAGGAGAGCAAATGTGCTCTTGTGAGGGAAATTTAGAATAGATATATGACCAGTCTCATGTTGTTTTTCAGCTTACTCTAGAATTCTCTCTAAACGAATGAATAAATTAATAAATTAATCACAAAACCAAGAGCCATTCTTTCAGCTGATAATTAGACAATCCATGCATTCCAGAAATGATGTTTCTCCAAGCCATCTCTTTTTATGATCATTCACACATTCTTCTTATTATTGTTAATATTTAGCACTTTGCTCTTCCAACAACTTTATGCTTATTAACAACAAAAACAACCCCAAGTGTGATTAGTCCCATCACACAAATGAAAGAAAGTAGATCTCCAAAGTTAGAGAATCAGAGCTTGGGTTGGGGTATTTTCTCCAACTCTAAACCTCACTTCTTCCCTTCACGACTGTTGTGAGTCCTGGTGATTTCTCTGGGGACCAAAATACTCACTAAAAGTAGTTGCACTTTACCTTTAAAATGGAAAAGGCTAGCTGGGACTTCACATTTGTCTAACATGGTCCAACTCAAGCTCCTAGTTTATATTTCAAATGATCATGTAGAATTGGAGTGAATAGATTGAGAAAGTAACTTTTATTCTGAAAAAAAAAATATATCACCTCGTTTAACTTTACAACTTAACTCCTATCTTCCCCTTCCTACCAAACCCTGGGTTTCTCTAGAGGTTAATAAACCATTCTCAAAACTAAATAACACTCACTCATTTAGAAGTTTTAGATATCTTGTTGGTCATGGAGGTGTTCTTAGCAATCAAACTGTAATGAGTTAAATATCAACCAATGTACTATACGTTGTCTGAATTTTCCTATATACTGAATAACACACAGGTTATAATTCCAATAAAAGGCAAATGCAATGAGAATTTTTTTTAAAAAAAGCATAGAACCACTGTAAAATTGGTTCAAATTTCTTCTTACCACAGAGAGCAGCATGTCCTACTATTGCCTCCTTCTGTTTGGGAAAATATCAAGAATATGAGTGACAAGCCTTTCCTTAGTTCACTTTTTGACTTCTAAGTCAAGATTATGGAAACTCATAGTGACCCCTCCTTGGGTTTCCGAAGCAGTATCACTACGGAAGTTGATTGCCCAACCTTCCTTCCAAGGAGTGACTGGTGGGTTTGAACCGTCAGCCTTCTGGTTAGCAGTCAAGTGCATTAGGCACTACGCTACCAGAGCTCCCAGAAATTTAGTTAGATAAAGTGAAAATAGAATTGGAAATTTCAAGGATGACAACTACCACTACTATTTCCTCACCCTTCTCTGAAAGTACAAAAGAGATTCCAGAGAATTCTACGGCGTTAATAAGTCATGCTGTGGACTTTCTGGCAATCTTAGTTTCATAGAATTTTATTTCTTCTAATTCAAGTTATTTATTAAATGAACAATAAAAAATGGGGTTTCATTTTTACTTTATTGAAAACGTGTCAGATAAATACAATTATAAACTCAGAAATGTCTGCTAAGGCCACTTGTGTTGATTTGGGGTTTGGGAACAGGGTTGCCAAACACATCCTCAGAAAACAACCCATTTCTCATCAGAGAAAGGAGTTACAACCAGCACAGTTTTCCTCCTCTAGTTACTCCTGGTTGTCTTTGTGAAGGGCTGATAATAAGAGTTTTTACTACAACTAAATAACTCAAAATTCCTGGTAGGTCCATCCATTCTGCAAACATAGTCTGGTCTTTGCCTTGTGATCAAAAGAGAAGTTCAATGGATAAAACAGAAAATCTCAGAGTAAACTTTGACACACCTTGAGCAAAGCAACTTAGGGCTGGGGCACAGGAAGCTGGCGCTATGGGAGGTAAGAGCATTCTATCCCAACAAAGGTTCCTCAGGTCCCCTGCAGGCCCTGGCAGAGAGTAAATCTGAGATGTTAATGAATTCTTCCCTCAGGAACTACTGCTGCTGTTTTTTTCCAGGCCACCTACTGGTAAGATAGAGGAAGGAAAGAAAAAGGGAAGGGATCTAAGGAGGAGAAAAGTAAACATAAGAGGAGAAGGGAGATGAGAACAGAGAGAAGAAAGAAGGGGTGGGGACTCCATGAACAGCCTGCAGAGGCTGTAGGCCAGAGAGCCAATTAATGCCAACTGTGGTGGTACTTTCTGTGAGGAAGACAGCTGTCCAGAAACTGGATGGAAGCCATCACCTCATTTCACAGAGGCCACTGAACAGCTGTTGGGAGACAACAGCCTTCATTTGCTACTGACCTGGTCTAAATTTAAATTGATGGCCAGTCGCCACCCCCAGCTGCCCAAACCTCTCCAGGTACCATGAGGCTGAGTGTTAGTTAGTTTTGAGAATGGTTTATTAGCCTCTAGAGAAACCCAGGGTTTTGTAGGGAGGGGAAGATAGGAGTTAAGTTGTAAAGTTACATATGGTAATTTTGTTTTTTCAGAATAAAAGTTACTCTCTTTTTTGAAAATTTGACTCAATCTATTCACTCCATTTAAATCCTTGACCCAATAAAATAGACCAAAAGAAGCAAAGGAAT
>NW_006921666.1:86429-104480 GCF_000298275.1 Orycteropus afer afer | reverse complement strand
TATATATCTTTGAAACAACTTTTCTTCTTTGTTTCATCGCAAAATGCATATGAAACCACCAGATGGTATTAAAATTTTAAAATAAAATGGGCCATTCTTTATAAATGCTTTTATAACAGGTTTTTTTTTAATCACTAATACATCACCTCACACATGTACTGAGTACATGAGCGCAGCACATGGCAAAATATATTAGGGTGCATGCTGGTTCTTGTCAGTTCAGAGGTAATGCTGTAATTTGTGCCCATTGAGAGCGGAGGATGCCACACCTCCTCCTCTAGAATCGCTAGACACTAATGTACAAAGAAAATAAATTAGATATTCTCCTCCAACTTCAATGAAGCAAACAGAATTAACTGTACTATGAAAAATTCAGGTTAGATGTGGAGATAAAATACTGGCAATGAGGTGATTATACAATCAGGTATGTTACCAAGGGAAGCTATGAAAATGTTATCAGTAGACATGTTCTCAAGGTAGGGAAGGAGGCTAATAAGATAACCTCTTAAAACCTTTTTCAAGTCAGTGGTGCTGTTAAGCATAATGGTTTAGAATAAGTTAGCATATAACACATGCATAAAACCATCCAACTGGGCAAATGGCAGAATACATATTCATAAATTACTTCTCTGTTTCCATTTCAATTCTAAAGACTAATTTTCTTGTCTGATTAAGTGAATCCTTCTGCTTTTCTAAGAGGTGGTTAGTGTGCAAGGATTAGTATGTCTTCATGGAATGAAATATAAGGCATGAAATTTAAATCTATGTTTAAATCCAGTCTCATTTATTAGATGGACAGTAGTAGTCTTCTATCAAGGCACAACCACTTAGCTAAATGATTATTTTCAAAATAGATGTGTAAACAAATTCCTGAATAGGCATACTTTGCTTTCTCGAGGGAATTTTCTATCACGTTTTAAAGACTCTAAATCTACCTTCTCAAAACAAAACACTCTATCACTTTTGCATCAGTAATGAGCTAAGTGAAATGCAAGTTCTAAGATCTCAAACTCCTTAGGTCAAATATCACTATTGCTTCCTGATAAACACTAAACAATACCAGCTTTACTTAGCAATTTGGCATTTACTTCTTATCAAGTGATATCTTGTTTGGATATGCAGTCATCAGTCACAGAATCTATTTCTGGGGCTGTACGGGCACATTTGATCAGAAGCAAATCTCTGCCTTGATTTTTCTACCTATAATATGAGCTAAAAATATTTGCCCATGCTTATTCCATGTTAATGAGTAATGTATTCAGGTTTATAAGAAATGTAGCTACTGAAAATAAAAAGCAATCTTAACTGATAAGCTTATTCTAACTTGCCTCTGATCAAACCTGCTTTGGGAAAAAGTTGTAGAAGATCAGATGTGATGAATGAGCCAACCTGCTCCACCTAACTTGATTGAAACATTGGTTGTTTGATGAAAACAAGAAGGATTGTTTCTAATTAGGGACATTAAGGATGGACAAATTTTGCCTTGATATTCTTGCTAGCTGCTGTTGAGTTGGTTCTGACATATGGTGACCCTATGGACAACAGAGAAAAATACTGCCTGGTCCTACACCATCCTCACAACTGTTGCTATGTTTCAGTCCACTGTTACAGTCACTGTGTCAGTCCATCTCAGTGAGGGTCTTCCTCTTTTTTGCTGACTCTCTACCAAGAATGATGTCTTTCTCTAGAGACTGGTCCATCTCCAAATTACATGAAATGAAGTCTCGCCATCCTTGCTTCTGACTAGCATTCTGGCTGAACTTCTTCAAAGACATATTCACTCATTCTTCTGGTAGTCCACCATAGTATACTCAATATCCTTTGCCAACATGATAACTCAGAGCCATCAATTCTTCTTCAGTCTTCCTTATTCATTATCCTCCTTTCACATGAACATAGGGCAATTGAAATTACCACAGCTTGGTTCTGACATACCTTAATCCTCAAAGTGACATCTTTGCTTTTTAACATTTTAATGAGATCCTTTGCAGCAAATATGCTCAAGAAGAAAACACGAAAATGGATGTCAGAAGAGACTTTACAGCTACAGGGAGTAGCTAAAGTGAATGAAAGAAATAATGAAATAAAAGATCTGAACAGAAGATTTCAAAGGATCGCTCAAGAAGACAAAGTAAAGTGTTAAAATGAAATGTGCAAAGACCTTAGGAAACCAAAAGGGAAGAACATTCTTGACATTTCTCAAACTGAAATAACTGACAAAAAACTCAAGCTTCGAATTGCAATGTTGAAGGATTCTGTGGGCAAACTATTGAATGATGCAGTAAGCATCTGAAGAAGATGGAAGAAATACACATAGTCACTGTACTGAAAAGAATTGGTCAACATTCAACCTTTTCAAGAGGTAGCATATGATCAAGAACCAATGGCATTGAGGGCAGAAGTCCAAACTGCACTGGAGGAATTGGCAAAACACAAGGCTCCAGGAATTGACAGAATACCAATTAGATGTTTAAACTAACTTTGCTTTTTCAGGGGAATTTTCTATCATGTTTCTATCATGATGCAACTGCAGAAGTGCTTGATTGTCTATGCCAATACCGTCCACCTGACCACTAACTGAAAGAGACTTGCATTTGTGCTGATTCTTAAGAATGGTGCTTCAACAGAATGCAGAAATTATCAAACAATATCATTAGTATCACACACAAGTACAGTTCTGGCGAAGATAATTCAAAAACAGTTGCAGCACTATACTGACAGAGAACTTCCAGAAATTCAAGCTGGATTCAGAAGAGGACATGAAAAAAGATATCACTGTTGATATCTGATGGATCTTGGCTGAAAGCAAAGAATACCAGAAAGATCTTTACCTGTGTTCTTTACACTATGCAATGGCATTTGACTGTGTGAATAATAATAAATTATGGTTAACATCACAAAGAACGAGAATTCCAGAACACTTAATTGTGCTCATGAGGAACCTGTACATAGATGAAGAGGCTGTCATTCAAACAGAACAAGGGAATACTTCACAGTTTAAAATCAGGAAGGGTGTGCATCAGCATAGTATCCATTCACCAAAGTTATTTGAGCTGTGTGCTGAGCAAATAATCCAAGAAGCTGGACTGTATGAAAAGGAATGTGGATGAGGATTGCAGGAAGACTCATTAACAACCTGCAATATGCAGATGACACAACTTTTCTTGCTGAAAGTGAAAATGACTTGAAAAGCACTTACTGATGTAGACCAAAGACTATATAGTCTTCAGTATGGATTAAACCTCAACATAAAGAAAATACCAGCAGATTTTTCCCACTGTAATATGATGTCTGGTTTCTTGATTGCTGCTTCCAGAGGTGTTGACGTGAAACCAAGTAAAATGAAACTTGGACAACTTCAGTCTTTCTCTGTTTCTCATAATATTACTTATTGGTCTAGTTGTGGGGATTTTTTGTTTTCTTTATGTAACCAATACTGAAGGCTATAGTCTTTGATCATCAGTAAATATTTCATGTCTTCTTCACTCTCAGTAAGCAAAGCTGTGTTGTCTGCATATCACAGGTTTAAATTAGTCTTCCTCCAATCCTGATGCTGCATTCTTCTTCATATAATCCAGCTTCTCGGATTATTTGCTCAGAATATGGATTGAATAAGTATGGTGAAATTATACAACCTTGATGTGCAGTTTTCCTCTTGCATGCAGTATCCTCTTGTTCTGTTTGTACAACTGCCTCTTAGTCTATGTATAGGTTCCTCATGAGCACAATTAAATGTCCTGGAATTCCCATTCTTTTTGGTGTTATCCATAATTTGTCATCATCCATACAGTTGAATGCTTTTTCATAGTCAACAAAACACAGATAAATATATTTCTGGTATTCTTTGCTTTCAGTCCAGATCTACTACATATCAGTAATGAATGATATCCCTCGTTCCACATCCTCTTCTGAATCTGGCTTGAATTTCATGCAAATTTTACCTGTAGAATAGTAGTAATATTCTATGTGAATCTCTGCCCAAACCCAAATCTGAACCAAATTTGATTGAAAGTCCTCTGAATACATATGTCTCTTGACTCTAGATTACTCAGTATATAACACTCCCTCCATCATTCAAGATTCCATAGAAAATAGAAAGGAAGGTGCTCAAATATCCCTGACTCTGGAAAACAATTGTTCTCCTAAGTTCCTGGGCCAGAAAGAAGTAGAAAAATCTTCAATACCAAATGAGGAAAACCACTGACATTTGAAAAGACAATGTGTTTGTCCAACTGAAGCCTCCCCAAAATCCAACACTTGGCCATATTTGTAGTTCTACTTTGCATCCTCCTTAAGAGATTGTTTTATTCATCCTACACAGAAAGGTTACCATCCTATCCCAGGGTATTAGAACTAAGGATTATCATTATTATTTTTTTTAATGCACAGAACTTACATCAATTCAACATTTGTGTGTGTGTGTGTGTGTGCATGTGTGTGTGATTTGGGTGCAAGTTTACAGAGTAAATTCACTTTCCATACAGCAGCTCTCATACACTTTGTCTCATGACATTGACTACAATTACCCACAATGCACTAGGTCCCCTCCCGCTTCCTCCCCATAGTTACCTATTCCCTGTGTCCTTTCCTCCATGCTTTTCTGGCCCCTGACCCATCTCCCTGTGCATACACACATCCTTCTATTCTCCCATGATTGTTCTCTCCAAGGACTGTATCTATCTAATGCAAATGTTCAGCTCATAAGCCTGTCTCTTGTGTGGCTGGAAGCCACAGAAGTGGGTTCAATTCCAGACCTGAAGGGCAGCTAGGGGCCATAGTCTCAGTAGTTCACCATGCTCTATCAGACCAACAAATCTGGTCCCTTTTTTTTTTTTCTTTAATGATTTTGAGTTTTGTTCTATACTGTAAAACTAAGGATCTTAAAAGAGCTACCAAAAACTGTTCGTCTTCTTGGATGATAGAATTATTCTTCTAGTTAGCAAGCACTGAAGAAAGCACTTCCTTCCTTAGTAAAACAAAAAGGTGGAAGTTAGGTCTGGATCTAGATGAATAGCTGTCATAAGGATGTTTTTGGACATTGCATAATAAATAGTATTTGACAGTTCTCATCACAATAGATGTTAAATAACAAAAAAGTAGAGAAACATGAAGAATACAGATATTAGCTCAATGAAAGTAATGAAATTGAAAGTCAGAAGCTAAAATAATTTGCTTTCCACATATTGCCCCAATGGAAGGATATGACATTTGTAAGGAAAGAGATAGGAAGAAGCCAAAAGTCATCTTCTTAAACTGCAAAATTAGCTCAAAATCACTCAGAAGAAAGTATTAGCCACTGTAAGTTGTGTATTAGCCATTCACTCACAACACACATTTATTGAAACCAAGAGATAGGCTTCAAACAACTAGGCACAATGCTGGACATTGAAAAATGGTCTCTGAACTTCAAAAAATTTAGTCCAATAGGGAGAGACAGACATGTAAACGAAAGAAGCCAATGCAAAGTTGTCCCTCCTGATAAAATGTCCAAAGTGTTTGAGACGAAGTCTCGCCATCTTTACTTCTAAGGAGCTTTCTGTCTGCACTTTTGCCAAGACAGGTATGTGTTAGTCAGAATTGCAAAGTACTAGGGCATAATGGAGAAATTCTGGTAGTGTAGCGCCTAAGGCACTTGACTGCTAACCAGAAGGCTGGCGGTTTAAGCCCACCAGCCACTCCTCAGAAGGAAGGTTGGGCAATCTACTTCCATAGTGATACTGCCTCGGAAACCCAAGGAAGGGTCGCTGTGAGTCGGGTCGGACTCGACGGTACATAACAACAACAAGGGAATAGTGGAAGAATAAGTCAACTTTATATGGAATAAGAAGGTGGCATAGTGGTTAACACATTCAGCTGCTGACCGAAAGGTCAGTGGTTTGTATCCACCAGCTCTGTGGAAGAAAGATGAGTCAATCTGCTTCTGTAAACACTTACAGCCTTGGAAACTCTATGAGGCAGTTCTACTCCCTCCCACAGTATCTCTTGGAGTCATAATAGACTCAGTTGCTGTGGGTTTGGGGTTTTATGTGGAGCAAGAGGTAAGAAAGGGTTAATGAAGAAAATACGCAGGCCAAACTAAATATATTACTACAAAATTAAATTCAGAAATGCAGTGTTTGATAATGGAACAAGTTTAAAACAATGGTTTGGTAGTGACATTTTACCATAAATCTATATTGGAAGAACTTCCATAGTATTTTTTTTATTATTATTTTTTACCTTAGAGCATAAGTAGCAATGGATAATCTTACCATGATAAACATAAAAGTTGTTACCTATAAACAAAATCAAAACATGTTTATTATTATTATTTTATTGTGATTTGGGTGAAAGTTTACAGAGCAAATTCACTTTCCATACAGCAGTTCACATAAACTTTGCCTCATGACATTGACTACAATTTACCACAATGCAACAGCTCCCCTCCCACTTCCTCCCCATAGTTACCTCTTCCCTGTGTCCATCCCACCATATACTCCTGCCCCTGAGCAGTCTCCCTGTGCATAAACAGCCCTTCTTTCTCCCATGATTGTTCTCTCCAAGGAGTGTATCTACCTCAGGTAAATGTTCAACTCATATGCCTGTCTTTTGTTTAGCTGGAAGCCACAGGTGTGGGTTCAATTCCAGACCTGAAGGGCAGTTAGGGGCCATAGTCTCAGTGGTTCCATCAGGCTGTATCAGACAAAACAGATTTTTTTTAAAGCTTGGTTTTGACAGATCCTATCACTAACAGCAAGGAGTAGAGACCTGGTTTATCTTTTCCTTCTCTTTCAATGGACAGAGGGTTAGAAGATACAAGTTCAATCACTCTTAGCATCTTAATGTTATAGATACACCATGGAAACTAGGAATCAGTTCTTGGCAATGCTGTCCATGCTAGTTAAGAATACATCATCGCAGGAATAGCAGCAACCAATGTGTCAGCAGCAGGGATAACAGTGACCTGATCAAGTCATTGTTATCCACAACCACACTGGTATGATTTTGAGCTATTCATTTCTTTTTGGGTGTTCTTCAGATATCTCACCAAAAACACTGACATTCCCGATTAGTGGCTATAGAATATTGTACACTTAGGAATCTTTATATTGCCAGGAGGAAAAAAAAATTGTGTGTTTGTGTGTGTGTGTGGGGGGGGCGCAATGCATAGTGACTCAGAAAGGCTTTAATCCAAATTTCCATTCTTTCTACTCCCTTCAGTCCTGTCTTAGTCCACCCCTCTTGCCTTTTTATCTGTAATGGTTATTACCCTTGTCTTCTCACAATAAATCAGTCTGACAGTACATAAGGAGGGTGACAGATGCTCAGGATTTTCACTTGTTGGGAGTTGTATGGTGTAACTCAAGAAAGTTGTAGAGGTCAAGATTTGGTTGAAATAGGAAATATCCATGAAATACACAGTGTGAGCAATGAACATTCTTGTTTCCTCATTTAGAGTATAAGTTCCCTCTGGGAAATGGTATTTTATTATTGAAAAAACAAACAAATGAAAAGCAGAGTGAAGGGCTTAAGGCACTGCCATCATCCAGTTTGAAGAAATATGAATGCATGACCAATCATGTTTCATCTCCACCGTCTCCACCCACTTTTCTACTTCCACATAATTTTGAAGGAAACTCCAGTCCAGTGTTTTGATTCTTCCAAAACGTCGAGGATGTTTATTTGCCTGCAGAAACCATCATATAAATTAGTTAACTAACTGATTTCTTCCCTTTTTTGCTTACTCTTTGACACTTATTTATCAAGCTGCTAGGAAATAAATGAAAAATAGAAATTTTTCTCCATCATTTCTGAGCTAGAATCCAGTCTTTCACTGGGTACCTTTGTGCTACAGAGATAAGTGGTGTTTTATTTATTTAATTTTTTTTTTAAAAAAAGGGAGTAAAACTAACATTTTTTATAAATTATTGAACACAGTCATTTTCTTTTTTTTTTTTTCCCCATTCATTTTTAATGGTAGTCAGTATGCGTGCTGACTCAGAGTGAGATTGCTTTTTTAAATTATGAGGTTGTCTCAGTTTACTCATTTATATCTATCCCAAATGAAGTGTACTACAAGGTATGGCATGCAATTGCCAACCAGGTCATGAGAACCTGAAAATTCTCATAGAACAGAAGCAGATGATAAGAATTCCTGAAGGTGATCAATGGCAAATTAATGTGTTTAGTGAAATTCCTCATTGGGGGACTTAATTGATACAAGAAAGTCATGCAAGTACCAACAAAAACAAAAAAGAAAAACCCACATATCATATGAATATAAACCTCTACGTCTTAGTGAAACCCATAAAAATAGGTCTGTGTGTCATATTCCCTAAAGCTACTCTCTTTCCCTGAATCATCAAACATTCCCCACAGGTGATAATCTTTTCTATTAGAGAACCAGCATCTTCTCAAACTACTTATCACTCCAGAACAATCTACAGGCCAAAAAGTGATGAATGGATATTTGGGAGGGTTTTATAGAAAATGTTAATACCCTTGCCCATATTGCTGATCACTAAAGCAGGGGGTACAGGGTGGAAGGGAAGAAATGTATGCATCTATTTGACTTTATGCATTTTCCTCAACAGAAGGTAAAAAAATTTACCTGGTGCTCTACCAGGATAGTGTACTTGCATATGCATGTACATTAAATTTTGTAGGTGCGATTTGCTATATTGAAAAACATAAATGAAAATGACTTTCTTTTCCTACAGTATATAAAAATGGCAGGGCAATCTGCTTTCCACTTTGAGACACCAAAGAGCAAAACATTGAGTGATATCCAACTTTATGAGACACATAAAAATGAAATAAAAATGGGTGAGATGATAAACATTTAAAGAGATAAACACTGTCAAGCAGAAATGATTACAAAGTTTGTAACAATCTGCATTTTTCATTGTTTTCTGTTTACCTACTTTCCCCCAGTATGAATTTCTTTTGCTCATTTCCCGTCTTTTAATAATATATGTTCCCATAATCGTTGACATTAAAGGATGTGAAACAGGACTCAGTTTATATTTGCTGGGAGAAATATAAGTAACATGAAAATGTTAAAAAAAAAAAATCCTTATATACTTTAATGTTTCATCTAGCTACTTTCATTTAATAGCTCTGGAAATTGAGCTCCTTTTTCACAGGGGTCCTGTCTGTTTACTTTGTACCATATGAAACCACCACATTCAACCTTTTCTGACCTACAGAAACAGCAATTTCATATGGTTCAACCTAATAGTATTTCAAATAGCACAAGGTCTACAGACTGTCATTGTATTTGAGCTGTATACAGTTATTTCTTGGTGAGATGAATAGTGAAAAATGGAAGTATTATTTTCCATTAGTGTACCATGCACATTATTATTTGAAATTTTATTTAAAAAAATCATATTACATTAATAATGAAAAACAAATCTATATGTAATTTTTAGTCTGGCTTGTCAATGACTCTATTATTGGCACAGTGTAACCCCTGGGAGAAATTACATACTCTACCAATTAGTGTGAACCTTTTTAAAAATGACTGCACCTAAGATGTAGAATGTTAATATTTGTAAAAAGCCAGTAAAACCTTGGCTACAAATAGTTTTGTAGAAAATGTGTCGCTGTGTAATTAAAAAATTATATGTGCTATGCTACATTAATGATGAAATCGAGAAAATAGGAGCCATTGAAAGTTTTAGAGGCAGAAAGGCAAACCAAAATGGGTCACCAATATTAAATATGTAGAGTCATGTAAGAACAGTATTCGTTTCAGCAGGAAAGGACTTCAGTTACAACCTGAAAGTTAGAGATTTTACTTATGTCCATAAAAAGATGAAAAGGTGAGTCAAACATTTTTAGGATATAATTTCTTTTCTGAGAGAATAGTATATTTCTGTTACTGCTAAGGCTATTATTATTAATAGGAACTTTTATAAGACTTGGTTTCTGTGCTGCCTTCTCAATTTGGAGGTTAGTTTGGTCTGTCCCTTTTGTAGACAAAGTTAAATAAATAAATTCCAGAAAGTAGATGAAATAAATTCTCTAAATGCCTAGTCACTACTTTACTCCTATGACCAACATTCATTAAATTCACCAGAAACAAAATACAGTAATGGGCAAAAATGAGAATTCTCTAAAAGGGCACCAAGTTATCTTCTCACATAATCTTCCTCATATAATGAAACCACCACCAGCACCAACAATGATAGTTGCAACGTATTGGGAATTGATTTTGTGCCAGTCCCTTTTCTAAATGTTTTCATTGTGTTAACTCAATTGACTGCTAACCAGAAGGCTGGTGGTTCAAACTCTCCAGCCACTCCTCCGAAGGAAGGTTGAACAATTTACTTCCGTAGTGATACCCCTTCAGAAACCCAAGGAGGGGTCATTATGAGTTAGGTCCAACTTGAAGGCACATAACAATAACAACAACCAAACCTATAGCATAAATACTATTATCAGGTTCATTTTGTAAATGAGAAAACCAAGGCTCAGGGAGGGATAAACCAAACTGCCAAGTCACAATCATTGGATCAGAATCTTAATGTTGGATGTGCCCATAAAGTACTGAACTACTCTATCTGCAGTCTGTGTGGTTGGCTGAAAAAATGGCCCCCCAAATGATATCAGGTCCTAATTCCTGAACCTATAAATCCTACCTTATTTGGAAAAAAGGGACTTTGCATATATGATTAAATTAAAGATCTTGAGATGGAGGGATTATCTTGGATTATCTGGGTGGCCCTGAATGTGATCACATGTTTCTTTATAAGATAAAGGCAGAGGGAGTTCTGATACTGACAAACTGACATGCAGCAGAAAAGGCAAAGTGAAAAGAGAGCAGACAACTTTGGTGAGTAGTGACTGGTGTCTTAAAAACTTGTAGGTGGCATCTAAAGTGCAACTGTTGGTCTCTCCCTGTCTGGAGCAAAGAAGTGTGAAGAAAATCAAAGACACCAGGAAACAGTCCATGGGACTAATTGACCCATGAACCCCAGCTCCATGATCCTGAGACCAGAAGAACTAGATGGTGCCTGGCCACCACTGCTGACTGCTCTGAAAGTTATCCCAACAGGAGGACCTGGATAGACTGGAAGAAAAATGTGGAACAAAACTCAAAGTCATAAAAAAAAAAAACAACAGGCTTACTAGTCTGATAGAGACTAGTAGAGTCCTCAGACACTCTTCAAGTCAAGAACTAAGCCCACCCTCAGGGCTCAACTTTCAGCCAAATGACAGGTGCGTAAGATGAATAATAATACCAGGAAGATATGCACTCATCAGACTAATCAAGAGATCAAAAGGGCAGTATTTTCTCAGAAGTAAGCTAAAAGGAAAAGAAGGCATAGAGGAGAAATCTGAAGGTAAATGAGAGACACAGGGAGGGGGTGGGAAAAATGCTTTTACTTTGTGGGGATTGTAATGAATGCTACAAAACAAAATGTGTATGCAGTATTGAATGGCAAACCAATTTTCTCCATAAACTTTCACCAAATTACAATTTTAAAGCGAGAGAAAGAGAGAGAGAGAGAGAGAGAGAGAGAGAGAAAGAGAGAGAGAGATGTAGATATTTGACTTTGAAGATGAGTGATGTGGTCACAAGCCAAGGAATGCAGATAGTATCTATAAGCTGGAAGATGCAAGGAATAACTTACCCTTAGAGCCCTTAGAGGGAACATGGCCCTAGGAGACTATAATTTTAGCTCAATGATACTGATTTTGGACTTTCTGGACCTCAGAATTTATGAGGGAATAAATTTCTGTTGTTTTTAAAAAAACTCAGATTGTGGTAATTTGTTACAGCAACCACAGGAAACTAATAACAGGCTGCAATCAAAAGATTATTCAAATTACCAAACATAAGTTAAATGTTCCTGTTCTGTCAAAACTCTAAAGAAGAGAGTTTAAATACTTCCTTTGAATAACATGTTACAACATTTAACCATTTCTTAGGAAAAAATCCTTTCTAATTTAGAAATTATCCATTTCTATTTGCTCTGCATCCTGCAGGAACAGATAATAACTTTTTTTTGCTCTTTATGACAGGGATCATCTTCTAAGTACCTGCATATTACTGTTCCATTCCATAGGCTGAATTATAGTTATTTCTTCAGTATCTTCATTACAGGACCAACTTTTGGTGTTTCGATTTCCTTTCTAGCTTTCCTGTGACATCCATTATTGGTGTAAAACTCAGAAATGGTCCCAAAATTCAAATAAAATAGATGCTTTTCAAAATATAATGGAGAAACTAAGAGATATGTGTAAACGGATAGGTATGCTTTTGTGGTTTGGAAAATTAATAATGAATCTTTTACTTAAAAATCTTTTAATAGTGATTATATATTCAAAAGGCATTCCTATCAATCCCATGAATTTGCTTTCAATCATCCAAACACACTGTCATCTGTGTCTTCTATAATGATAAATTAATTTAGAGAGTAGTATAACAATTGAAACATAAAGTATTTACTAAGGAATGCTAGACAAGAGTTTTACATAACACCAAATACTGGGGACACCATGACCTCTAGTGAATTCAAAAAAGTAACAAATATTATAGATGCACTCATTTGCTCTAAGCTCTGGCAGGTTTTATACCAGCCTGCTTACTATGAAACAGAAACTAAATTACTTCATCATGAAAAAGCCAACAAAGAAGAGGTTGTCCACCCAAAGGCATTTCTCTTTACTAGTGAAAATAAAAATAGGGTTCAACAATCAAACTTGTTTTAGCCAAGCCGGTTATGAGTCATGATTTAAAATGACCCATCGGAGTAGTGCCAGGGGTCTTAAAAGCTTGTGAATGGACACCAAGATATAACAATTGGTCTTCATTTTCCTGGAACAGCAGAAAAAAGGAGACCCAGAAGTCAGAGGAAGAAATGGAATATAGGTCTAACTGCTTCCATGAACTACTACCTCCTTTGCCATGTGACCAGATGAAATGGATGGTACGCAATTACCATTAATGAGTATTTTGATCAAGAACCCAATAGATGGATCTTGATCAAAAGGAGGAAAACATGCAGAACCTAACTTCAAATTCTCATTGGAAATTAGGCTTCCAGGATACATTGAGACTGACAGAAGTTATTAAAACAAGAACAGGAGGAATCTATTACTTGGAAACAACTTTTAAGCCTTGAATCAAAATTATCCCATGAAGTCATCTTTAAAATAAACAATTTAGCTAATTTGATACATAATGTTGACCCTGAGCACAGAGCTCTGTTTAAGTATTATCTGTATGAGAGTAAATGTACAACAGTAATTCTAAAACATAGGTGACAACTCTAAGGGACAGAGAGTCTAAGTTAGCAGTGGTGAAACAATATGGGCAAAGATAGGGAGAATGGTGACACAATGTGAAGAATGGAGCTACTGTCAAGGAATTGCACATATGAAAATTGTGGAATGGGTGTGTGGTAGTCAAATTTGTATGTCAGCATGGCTGGGCCTGGTTGAGTGGCTGGGCAGCTGGTGATAGTTATTCCCCATGATGAGACTGGCAATCAACTCCATGGTGGGCTCTACCACAAGCAGCTGAGTAGCTGCCTTTGGTTATGTAGTCTGCTTCCCATGTATAAGCAGCAGCTTTGGGAATGGTCTCTCGTTTATGGCACACTTGGACCCTGTATGTAGATGTGTTATTGCTCAGCAGCCTGCCACGCTCTGCTGACCTTAGCACTTACAATGGACTTAAATTAATGGCCTGCTGTGTGGTTTGGTAACATCAGGACTGTGCCTTTTTACTTGTCATCCTTGGGTTTGTCAGCCTCAGCAGCCAGCAGCTGTTTGAGTGAAGAAATGTCTCTAGCTCCAGTGGGCCAGGAGCAGGAGGCAGAGCTGGACCCCAAGGTTGAGGGGCTTTCACCCAGCCCCTAGAGCCTGGCACTTTGAACTTGGGCTTAAAGCCTCCAAACTGTGAGAGATAAACTCTTGTTTGTTAAGACCATCCCATTTGTTGTATATTCTTGTCAGAGTGGCACTAGGTAACCAGAACAAGGTGTATGCTTTGCTGTGTATGTTTTCACCAGAAATAAACAATAACCTAAAAAATGGCACAAGAGGTTTGTTAGCTTGTGGGGAAAAAAGGCTGCATGTTAAATTGCCTACAAAATTTTTCATCATATCACCATCAAAAAGATTTTACTTTTTCTGCTTAGAATGTGCTGTTTTAGACCAGGGTTTTTCAAACTCAGCACTATCGACCTTTTGGGATGGCTAGTTGTTCATTGCAAGGGTCCATCCTGTACTTTGGAGGATGTTCAGCAGCATCCCTGGTCACTATCCATTAGATGCCGATAGCTACCCCACCTCAAATCATGACAAAAATGTGTCCAGACATTACCAAATCTCCTGGGAGACAAAATTATCTCTAGTTGAGATCCACTATTTTTGAGTAAGCATCAATATTAATTAATAAACCAAATTTGTTGAAATGAGTTAAGAAATAAAGAATGGAATGAATGTCTCTTTTCCATTGGTCTTATTTTAAAGAAAATAAATTTATAAAGCAAGCCAATGAGGATCCCCTTTAACAGTAGGAAACCAGATTTTCTTTAAAAAAAGCAAATCAAATTTTTTAAAAAACCAGGTAATAATGTTGTTGATCTCTTGGCTAAAGAACAGCTTGTTCATGTTCCATATCTCTTCAATAGTACTTACTCTACATTTCTGGGAAGAAGGATTTTAAAAGCAATCCCTGATTTGCATGGATTATTCTGATGCTTAAAGGGCAGGTGTGCATTCAAGGTAGCTGTATTCATATATGTATCTGGAGCACACAGAGACAATGCACTTGCATTAGACATTAGCAGTTTCATTACTTTAAGTGACCAACAGGCATATTTTTAATTCCCTGGATGATTTAGAAGCAGATGTAAGAAGGAATAAACTCCAATGAGGGTCAACTGAGAAGCTTTTCTCCTGTTTGCACTCAAAATATGGATCATTGTTCTTTTTACAACAGATAACAAAGTGATATTGGTTTTGGGCTCCCAATTAACATAATATGAAATGATTTTTAAGAGAAATAGAAACATGCAAAACAGATTTTCCATTATTTTTAAAATAAGGGAATAAATACATAAGCACACAACACATTTTTTTTTTTTAAATCTACCAATAGAATGAATATTTGTAAATGTTTGCAGAGTGTCATCTGAACAATTGGAACTCTTAGGAACTTCTCTTTTTGCTGTGATTTCTCTTCAAATCATGTAAATATTTGGTATCTTTAGTGGTACCAGGAGTTACATGATACTCTATAGACTTCTACCCCATTTATTTTAGGGTCAAAAATGAGAAGGCTGCTTTCACAGCTCAGTAGTCCTCACGATCCACCAAAAAAAGTCCATGCCAGTCTTCTTTCTGCTATCAAGTGAAGAGAAACTGAATGGTTGGCTTTCATTTCTAATATACTCAGCCAGCAATCCACTTCGGCCTATCCCCAAAAGATAATACATGTGCAAACAAATATGGGCATGTGTTTATTATTGTTATTTCTAATCAGGCATCATTTGTGAAAGCATATGGGCAAAGTTGGTGAAATCTCCTTGCTCCTGGCATCACAACCACTCCCTTCTAAGGAAAAGGACGCAAGCCCTGCCCCAGCTCTTGTACCAGCAAGTCAAGGGCTTCTGTTGAAGATTTTTTCACAGTCATGCAAACAAAGAGTCCAAGAAGCTGTGTAGACTGAATGAAGATGGGGCCAGTCTTGCTTCCAGAGATATGCATTCATGCCTTTCCTTCTGATTAAATGTGTTACTTTTTTGACTGAAGGAGTTTCAGTGGGTGAAGAAAGCTACCCTTGAATTGTCATCTCTTCGAAGTAAGGTGACAGTATAATAGTTCAAGTGTAGGTGATTGATGAGTATGAGAGGCTAGCAACTTTTGCAATTGTAAGGATCAGGTAAGGAGTTTCACCTGCCAAAACTCCGATCTCTCTCCACCTCCACCTGCCTTTCCCCAAAAGTGAACAAGGAGCACTACTGTTACTGAAAATAGCTTTACAATTCAGCTTTACAATCCATTGAAGTCTCATGTCCCTTGAGTTATGTTGACTTTGCAGATCCTAGGACTTAGGCTTGCAAATTGGGACTTTGCGCTACCAAATTTTCTATGTGAATGATGTAGTATATGGAGAACAAATCCAGATTTTATGAGGCCTAAAGCTTCTATAATTTGAGTGGCTCTCTTTAAGAAAAGGAATGCAGAGTTATGAAATACAAAATCAAGTAAAAAAAAAAAAAAGTGAATAGCCACTTAGAATGTGAAAAGAGATTACAACAATGTACAAATGTTTAAAAGTTGAGAAATGCTATCAACATCACAAAATCCTGAATAGCACAATATTTTTATTAATTAACTACACAATACATTTCCTACATTTTTTTGGCTATATATTAGTTAGTTGGTCACCTCTTCATAAGACAATAATGTGGTCATATCATTTTCTATAGAGAGAATTGATAATGCAACTTACCACTAGCATGGTTGGTCAAAAGCTGTTTTTAATAGTGACAGAAGTTTATTTCAGCTTTACAATCCATTAAAGGTAGTATAAAATTTTAGAATGAGTATTACATTTTCTTTCATGTAAAAGTTGTAAATCAGATTTTCAAGCAGTGAGCTTCTGATTGTATACATTCCCAACCTTATTTTTGCTCCACAAGTACATCTCTTCATCTTCTGGTCCTGTATCTTGTTGTCATGTCAGGAGATTTGTCACAGAGGGCATTTATCATGGAAGCTTCCCTAGATCAGGTCACTATACACAGATGTGACTGCAAACCACATAAAGACAAGCCACTAAACCTAAACTGAGTACAGCTAGAATACTCCTTAGAATTGAGAATGGCAAGACTTTGTTTTGCTTCCGTCGGACACATTGTCAGGAAGGGTTGATCTCTAGAGAAGGCCATCATGCTCAGTAAAGTAGAGGGTAAGTGGAAAAGAGGAAGACCCTCAACAAGATGAACTGACACAGTGGCTGCAAAAATGGGCTCAAACACTTGTTTTTGTGAGAATGGCACAGGATCAAGAAGCATTTCATTCTGTTACACATGAGAAAACTATGAGTCAGAAGTGACTCGATGACATCTAACTATAACAACAACCTAAACTAAATGTACCTCTACCAAAAATGCCTATTGACCCACCACTGCCTCACACAAGAGGAAGCTTGACGAAGGAAAAAGGCAGGATGTAAAGAGTCAGATTGTGTTTAAAATACTTCCCTTTTGTAAATTTGCAAAAATATATATCATTATGTGAACATATTTCAAGGGTAAAACCCACTGCTGTAGAGTCAATTCTGACTCATAGTGACCCCTCCTTGGGTTTCTAAGGCAGAATCTCTACAGAAATAGATTTCCCAGTCTTTCTTCTGAGGAGTGGCTAGTGGATTTGCACTGCCAGCTTTCTGGTTAGCAGTCAAATGGCTTAGGCATTACGCCACCAAGGTAAGGCCTCAATTTTAATTTCATTAATATCACTATAAATCTACTTCTGGGAAAACAGAAACAGCTGTGCCCCCTGTCCAAACATTCCCATCCCTTCCTTATTTCTTTGCATGTTGTTGTTGTTGTTATGTACTGTCAAGTCGGAACCAACTCATAGCGACCCGTCCTTGGGTTTCCAAGGCTGTATCACTACAGAAGTAGATTGCCCAACCTTCCTTCCAAGGAGTGGCTGATGGATTTGAACTGCCATCCTTCTGGTTAGTAGTCACCTGCCTTGGGCATTATGCTACCAGAGCTCCTTATTTCTTTGCATATACTTTACAATTTCTTGTACAAAGTAACTGGCAAGAAATTTAGTTATATAGTCTTCATCAGGGAAATTTCTAATACTAGTATCTCAATGACAAACTGACTGACAGACAAAGTTTTATTATGAAATGTGCAAAGACCTAGAGTTAGAAAATCAAAAGAGAAAAATATGTTCGACATTTCTCATGTTGAAAGAATTGAAGAAAAGAAAAAAATCAAGCCTTGAGTTACAATATTGAAGGATTCTATGGGCAAAGTACTGAACAACACAGGAAGCATCAAAAGAAGATGGAGGGAATACACAATC
>NW_006921666.1:82995-85344 GCF_000298275.1 Orycteropus afer afer | reverse complement strand
GAAACCCAAGGAGGGGTCGCTATGAGTAGGGACTGACTCGACAGCAGTGAGTAACACAATAGTTATTTAAAACTGTGCTTGTTGACATTGGCAAGATAGGTGATTCAAATCAATCCTCCCACTGAAAAAAAATAGAGTAAGACAAAATATTTTTCATGGATGATGCTATCAGGGACTTACGGAGACTGTAAACAATTGTGGGGCAATAGTTCAGGAAAAGATTCAGATGAGTCTAGTCTTGGAGGCTACTTTTATTTAAGAGTAGCTGTAGATTCTGGGGGAGAACCTGAGGTGCTAAGTAGCTGAAAAATTTTCAAGATAAAGGGGTAACAACGTAATTAAAAGGCTCCAAAGCTTTAGATTGAGACCTGAAAGTCATAACTTAGGAAAGAAAGAAAAAAAAAAAAATCACAACTATACCAACACTCACAAGTAATGAATAAATTAGTTCAATACTTTCAAACCATGAAATTATGTTAATGTTATCTCAGACTGTTGGTGCCTCTACCCCTCTATCCACTTGCTAGAAGTTCTGCTAATTTGTGTTTTTCTGAAGATGTCTTTATTTCACCTCCAACTGTTTCTAGATACAGACTTCCAAGTTGGCAGGATTCTTTTCTCCTTTATAACTTTACATGATGTAATTTTATTGTTTTATGGTTAACATAGTTTAATATTTGATGTCAGTCTTAGTGTTGCTCTTTTAAAGGTCGTGTGTCTTTTCTCCATCTCCTTTAAGATTTTCTCAATATTTGCATTCCATCACTTTTTGTATTATTTTACTTGGGGTTTGCTGAGCTTGTTAAATCTATGCAGTTATGTCTTTAGTCTGTTTTGAAAAGTTCTTGGCCATGATTTCTTCAAACATTGCTTCAGCCCCATCCTTTTCTTCTTAGACTCTAATTATAAATACATTAAACTGGCAACGTTGCTCAGGTCTCTTACATGTTTTGCTGTTGCTTTGTGCCATTGAATCTGACTCATTGTTACCCTATGCAACGGAGAAGACCTGCTCCTCAGCATTTCCTCAACTGTAATCTTTACGGAAGGAGCCCTGGTGGTACAGTGGTTAAGGGCATAGCTGCTAAAAGAGGGTGGTTCACACTTACCAGCTGCTTCATGGGAGAAATATGTAAAGGTTACAGCCCATGGAAGCAGCAGCCAAGAAATCGAAGGACATCTTGGATTGGGCAAAGCTGCTGCAAAAGAGCTCTTTAAAGTGTTAAAATGCAAAGATGTCCTTTTGAAGACTGAGGTGTGCCTGATCCAAGCCATGGTATTTTCAATTGTCTCATATACGTATGAAAGCTGCACAATGAATAAGGAAGACCAGACAATTGATGCGTTTGAATTGTGTTGATGGCAAAGAAAAATGAAAGTACCAAGGAAAGCTCTGGTGGCCTAGTATATAAGGCATTTGACTGCTAACCAAAAGGTTGGTGGTTCAGACCCACCAGCCATACTGTGGAAGGAAGACTGAGCAATCTACTTCCATAAAGATTTACTGCCTCAGAAACCCTAAGAGGATCCCTATGAGTTAGAATCAACTCCATCGCAGTGAGGTGGTTTTTTTTTTTTTTTTTTTCTTTTTGCCAGAAGAAGGAACAAATCCATCCTGGAAGAAGTGCAGGCAGAACATTCCTTAGAAGTGAGCATGGTAAGACTTCATCTCATATACTTTGGACATGTTATCAAGAGGGATCAGTCCTCAGAGAAGGACATCATGCTTGGTAAAGTAAAACCGGAACCCAAACCAAACTCACTGCTGTCAAGTTGATCCCGACTCATAGAGACCCCTTCCTGAGTCTCCAAGAAGGTATCCCTATGTAAGTAGATTGCCCAATCTTCCTTCCAAGGAGTGGCTGTTGGGTAAAGGAGTCAGCAAAATGAGGAAAACTCTCAATGAGATTGACTGACAGTGTCTGTCACAATGGCCTCGAACATAGTGACGATTGTGAGGATGGTGCAGAACTGGGCAGTGTTGCCCATGAGTCCAAACCAGCTTGTGGCACCTAGCAACAACAAAAACAACAACATTTCAGCCCATTTCTCCTCCTGCACAATTCTAGACAAGAGTCTCAAGAGGAAATATGGTGGGAGAAACCGCTGTGCAACCTCTAGATTGACCGTGCGGCCACTACCTCTTGTCATATAGGAAAGCTGAAGTCCCTATTGCTGTTGTTATGTGCCGTGGAGTCAGACCCGACTCATAGCGACCCCTCCTTGGGTTTCCAAGGCAGTATCACTATGGAAATAGATTGCCCCATCTTCCTTCTGAGGAGTGGCTGGTGGGTTTGAACCACCAGCCTTCTGGTTAGCAGTCAAGTGCCTTAGGCACTATGCTACCAG
>NW_006921666.1:77185-81910 GCF_000298275.1 Orycteropus afer afer | reverse complement strand
CTGGCCATTCTTGCTTCCAAGGAGGATTTCGGGTGCACTTCCTCCAGGACAGATCTGTTAGTTCTTTTAGCAGTCCATGGTACTTTCAGCATTCTTTGTCAGCACCACAACTCAAAAGCATCAACTCTTCTTCCGTCTTCCTTATTCACTGTCCAGCTCTCACATGTATACAAGGCGATTGGAAATATCATGGCTTGTGTCAGGCGCACCTTAGTCCTCAAGGAATGGATAATCTGTGGCCTATTCAAAATAGCAAGGATGTGATACTATTTTGCATTGAATATTGAAAACAATCTACAAGTTGGGTACAAGGTTGATATACAATAATCAGTAGTATTTTCCTAAACTTTAGCAAACAAAATGAAATTTAAATGATAAAATAGTATCCAAATATATTACATTTCTAGGAATTAATCTAATGAAATATGTAAAAGATCTCTATATAGAAAAATATAAAACATGGAAAGAAATGAACATTCAAATCTAGAGTCAGCAAACATGTTTCCATAAATGGTAATAGGATAAATAGGTTAGGCTTTTCAGACTAGATGGTACCTGTCACAGCTATTCAACTATGCATTGTAATACAAAAGCAGAGATAGACAATATGTAAACAAATGGATTACACTGTATTTTCAAAAACAGAGGCTCATACCTAAATAATCAGAGAGACACACTATATTCACCTATAGTAATGATATAATTAAAGATCTCATCCCAAAGTCTTTCTCAATCAAAATTCAAGAAAATTTGTTTTTTGGTAGTCATTTATAAGCTAATTCTAAAATATAAGTAAAAATTCAAAGGGCGTAAATTTCCAGAGGAAATCTTGAAGAAACATAGAAACAGAAGACTTAACAGATATTGAGGCATATTTTAAAGCCACAGTAATTAAGGGAAGATGACATTGCCAACAGAATAGATGTCTAGACCAATGGATCATCACTGGCAATCCAGTAATACCCTTACATGTATATAATTGATTCATGACAGTAGTGGCACTGCAAAGCACTGGAGAAAGGACAATCATTTTAATAAATGGTTCTGGGTCATCTAGATACAAAAATGTAAAAGAAAAGATGACTTATATACAAAAATCAATTATGTGTATATAGATCTAAATGTGGAAGTAAAATAATGAAACCTCCAAAAAATAGATGAAAAAATACCTTCAATACTTTTATGTAGACAAAAGTGTCTTAAACAGGACACACAGAGCATTAATGATAAAGGGAAAAATTGAGGGTCGCTAAAATAAAGATATTTGCAAGAGACTCAGATAGACACTCGACAAAAGAAGATGTCCAAATGAAAAGACGTTCAACATCATGACTCCTGAGGATAATGCATATGAAAACCACAGAGTTAGAATGACTAAAATAGCCCCAGCAATGAACTCAAACACACTGATGATCATAAACAGGGTATAGGACCAGGCAATGATCTGTTCTGTTATAGATAGGGTGACCATGAGGCAAGCTGACTCCATGGAAATTAACAACAGAGTGGCTAAAATTGATAGTCATCAAGTGTTGGTGAGAATGTGAGATGGGAAATTCTCATACAGTGCTCAAAAAAAAAAAAAAAAAAACCTCACACACTTACTGCCATCAAGTCGATTCCAAGTCATAGTGACCCACTCTGGGTTTCCAAGCCAGTAAATCTTTATGGAAATAGATTGGTCAGTCTTCTTTCTATGGGGTGGCTGGTGGGTCTGAACCACCAACCTTCTGGTTAGCAAGCAGCCAAATGCCTTAGGCACTATGCCACCAGAGCTCCTTCATACACTGCTAGTGGATTCTAAATAGGTAGAACCACTTTGGAAACTACAAATTATTATGAAAGTTGAATAGACACATGTCCTGTTAACCAATTTAAATTTTTAGGCATATTTTAAAAACAAATGCATGCATATATACACTAGAATATTCATAGCAGCATTATTAATAAACTCTTAACCTAGAAGCAATCAAAAGGCTAATCCACACTGTTGTTGTATACCATCAAGTTGATTCCAACTCATAGTAACCCCATATGAAAAAGGAGAACTGCCCCTATAGGTTTTTTCTGGACTGTAGTCTTCATGGGAGCATATTGCCAAGTCTTTACTTCCTTGGAGTCAATGAGTAGATTCAAACCACCAACGGTTTGGTTAGCAGCTGAGCACTTAACCATTGTGCCACCAAAGCTCCATTAATCACTAGAACGGATAATCTGTGGTCTATTCATTCAATGGGATGTGACAAAATGATGAAAATTAATAAACTACTGCCCCATACATAATGTGGATGCATCTTTCAATGAAACATAGCACAAAAGAACTTGCCAGACACAGAAGAATATATATATTATATGATTTTATTCAAATAATCTTTATAAAAACAGGTAAAATAAAACTACAGTCTTCTAAGTCAGGATAGAACTGTTTGGTTACAGAGGAAAGGAAAGCTGATCTGGCTGTTTACAATAATTTATTTTGTGACATGAGTAATGTCTACACAGATGCTCACTTTTCTGATTATTCTTTTAGTTATATTATTTTAACAGAGCATGTTAAAACTTTGCTTATTCAGGTAAGTGGATAGTGATTGCATGTATCTCTCTATGCATAGAACGGTGACTAGAAGAATAGACATATATAGGTAATAAGTATTCATTCCAATAGTTGATGAAAAGATTAAAATAGAAAGGCCCAAAATTAAGACTTCTTTCCACAGATCAATGTCCACATAATCTGTGACTTTTGATGTTTGATTTAAGTTGACATATTTACAATCCATGTTTCTCCACCATTTTACTATAAATTTTTCTAATACAGCACTGCTCGTTTCTGGATGGTGGACTAATGGATTATTTATTTTAACTTTATACTTTCAATCTTCCTTTAAAAAAAATAAGAGGACCTTGCATTCTTGTATAATAAGAAAAAAGTAATATTTTTTTAAATTAAAAATATATATTTAAAAAAAAACCTACTTCAAGCTTCTGAGGACTGAATGGTTGAGAGGGTGTACAAGTCATTTATCAATATGGATAAAATAAAGGGAAAGGCCAGGTTTTAGAACTTAAAACAAAAAAATCTAGCATATAGCTCAGCTTTGTATAAGTGAAAGGGGCGTTGTAGAGGAGTCAAACAAAACAGCTAAAAATTCAGTTCAAGCAAACAGTGTAGACTTTTATCTTTCTAACAAAGAAGTCATATTCCAATGTGAGAGTAGAGAAAAATTTATGGTAAAATGGTGAAGAAACCTGAATTGTAAATATGCCAGCTTATATCTAACATCAAAAGCCCCATTGATTATGTGGGCATTGATCTCTATCTGGAGAGAAATCTTCAATTTGGGGCCTTTCCATTTTAATCTTTTCATCAACTATTGGAATGAATACTTATTACCTAGCATATTACAGGGATATGATGATAAAGGGAAAAATTGAGGGTCGCTAAAATAAAGATATTTGCAAGAGACTCAGATAGACACTTGACAAAAGAAGTCGAGTTGTTTCATTAATCAAATAAGCACTTATGAAATTTTCTTGTGATATAAATATAGGAGGGAAATAAAATACATTAGCTATCAGAATCAAGACAAAATAATTGCAACAGGCTGGAACAAAGTAACCAAATTCCAAGATAAAGATAATAAGAATAAAGTTATTTTCAAAAAAATTAAGAAGATCTGATTACATAGACCTTTATGTGAAAAAGACATAAAGGTTTGAAATGATGAGAATCCCAATATAAATTAATGTGATCTACAAGGCTACAAAAACCTAGGTCAATTTTAGGCTATATCAATAAATGTAGTGTCCTGAAAAAGAAAGTTAATAGTCCCATCAGACGTTTTACTGGCCAGAACAAACTGGAATGTAGCACTTAGTTCTGGCTTGATGTCCAGGGGAAGGCAGTCATAATGGTGAGGTGTCTGGAAACCAGGATTGAAGGTTGATTGATTCTTGGAAAAGAAGAACACTAATGAGAGACAAGACAACCATCTCTGAGTAATTAAAAGTTGTCCTGTATAAGAGGAATCTGATTTTCTATGGAACTCTATAATCCAAATAAAGAATAAGTGCTGAATATTCCAGCTTAATGTAAAGAATTAGGTTATAAGGTAAAACTCATTGCCATCACATAGATTCTGACTCACAGCACCCCGCTTTGGGTTTCTGAGGTGGTAAATCTTTCCGGAAATAGATTGCTCAGTCTTCCTTCCCGGAGGGGCTGCTTATTAGTTTTACCATGTGTGTAGAGTTTCCTAAATAATATACTGTTCAGTATTAATCTTTACACAAATTCATCATGGAGTATATGTTATGTCTCATGTTTTTTCCACATTTTTGAAGTTCATTCATGCTGATTCAAATACGAATGGTTCATTCCTTTTCACTAATATGGTACTCTGGATGGCTATATCACAATGTATTAACCCACTCTATTTTCAGTAGTGATTATGCATAATACTACTGAGAACATGCTTGTGAGTGCTCTTGATCTACAAAGAAGAAATTTTCAGGATTTTAGAGCAAAGAGGACATGCACAAGTTCAACTTCACTAGGAAACTACCAAGCTGTTTCAAAGTGGCTGTGAAAATTCACTTTTCTATTAGCATTAGGGAACACTTTCTATTGGTCCAATTTATCTGTATCCTTTGTTATTTGAAGACTTTTAAAGTTATCTATCTGCTATGCATGATATGTATCTAATTGTGACATTAATTTACTAT
>NW_006921666.1:73721-74725 GCF_000298275.1 Orycteropus afer afer | reverse complement strand
ATTTTCATTTTCTTTATGTTGAGATGTAATCCATACTGCAGACTGTAGTCTTTAATCTTCGTCAGTAAGTGCTTCAGGTCATCTTCACTTTCAGCAAGCAAGGTTGTATCATCTGCATATCACAGGTTCTTAATGACTCTTCCTCTAATCCTGATGTCACATTCTTCTTCATACAATCTAGCTTCTCAGATTATTTCCTCAGCGTACAGATTTAATAAGTATGGTGAAATGATACAACCCAGACACACATCTTTCCTAATTTTAAACCATGCAGTATTCCCTTTTTCTGTTCGAATGACAGCCTCTTGTCTATTTATAGGTTCCTCATAAGCAAAATTAAGTGTTCTGGAATTCCCATTCTGCTCAATGTTATTCATAGTTCATTTTGATCCACACAACACTTTGGCATAGTCAATAAAACACAAGTAAACATCTTTCTGATATTATTTGCTTTAGCTAAGATCCATCTGACATCAGCAATGATATCTCTTGTTCCACATCCTCTTCTGAATCCAGCTTGCATTTCTGGAAGTTCCCTGTCAATGTATAGCTGCAACTATTTTTTAATTATCTTCAGCAAAATTTTACTTGCAAGTGATATTAATGATATTGTTGAATAATTCCCACATTCTTTTGGATCACTTCTCTTTGGAATAGTATATATAGGGATCTCTTCCAGTCACTTGGCCAGGTAGCTGTCATCCAAATTTCTTGGCATAGAAGAGTAAGTCCTTCCAATGCTGCATCCGTTTGTTGAAACATCTCAGTGGGTATTCCATCAATTCCTGAGCATTGTTTTTCACCAATTCCTTCAGTACACCTTTGACTTCTTCCTTCAGTACCGTTGTTCTTGATCACATGCCACCTCCTGAAATGGATGAACATCGACCAATTCTTTTTGGTACAGTGACTCTGTGCATTTCTTCTATCTTCATTTAATGCTTCCTGCATCATTCAATATTGTGTCCATAGAATCTTTCAATATTGCAACTCGAGGCTTGAAT
>NW_006921666.1:67735-69626 GCF_000298275.1 Orycteropus afer afer | reverse complement strand
TTTTTCTCTTTCATGTTCTTTGGAGTTTTAGGTTGTCACCCATCTTAAATTAGTTTTTGTATGGATCCTGTTTCATTTTTGTGCCAATGAACATCCACTTTTTCCAACATCATTTGTTAAAGAAACTATCTCTCATTTTATGAATTCGGGCACAAAGCTCAGCAGTACATAGGTGGATGGATTTGCTTCTGGTTCTCAATTCTGAACCATTGGTCTATGTGTCTGCCTTACCAGGCTATTTTGACTACTGTTGCTTTATGTTTTGAGATTGGGAAATGTGAGGGGCCTACTTTGTTCTTCTTCATTAGTAGTGTTTTCCTTACACCGGGGCCTCTTTCTTTTCCATATAAAGTTGGTTATTAGTTTTTCCATATCTTTAAACAATGTTGATGGAATCTGGATCCAGATTGTATTGTATCTATAGATCACTTTGTGTAGTATCAACATTTCACAATGTTAAGTCTTCCTATCCACGAGTATAGTACATTCTTCCATTTATGGGTTTTGTTTTGTTTGTTTGTTTGTTTTCTTCCAGTACTGTTTTGTAGTTTGTTTTATAACTCTTTTGTATCTCTGGTTAGGTTTATTTCTAAGTATTTTTCATCTTTTTGGTAGCATTTTTTTCTTTCAGAATTTTGTATATGCCATACCGTTTCCTTCTTGCCTGCATGGTTTCTTTTGAGAAAAAAGAAGTTGGTCTTATGGGTTCCTCTCTTTAGGTAGCATTTCATATTTTCTGAGATGCTTTCAGGATTCTTTCTTTGTCTTTGGTTTTAGAAAGTTTTATTATGATATGTCTTGGTGTGGTGTAGCAAAATACGTGGTATGGCTTTTCTAGCCACAAGTCTTTGTAAACTCCATGGTGGAATTTGCTGTGAGTAACTGAGTGGCTCCTGATTGTTAAAGTTATCCACCTGGGTTATTTCTGTTCAGAGCAGCATGAAGTAATTTTATGGGAAGTTCACCTTCTCTCAGATGTATAGAACTCTGATGTTGGGATTGGTTAGTTTGGGTCACTCTGCCAGGCTCAAAAGGAGCCCTCCAAGAGGCAGAAGGAATCTCTCTGACTGCTGGCCGAGAAAGACATGCTGCTGAGAGAAATGCACTACTGAGAGACATGCACTGCTGAGAGAGACACACACAAGAGACACATACTGCTGAGAGAGACACTGAGAGATACACACTGTTCTGAGAGACACACACACGCTGGGAGAGTGACTCAGAGAGACTGTTGCCTGAGAGACAACATGTTGAGAGAGACTGAGCATGTTCCTGAACTTGATTTGCAGCCTGTCATTTCCCTAATAAACCCCATAATCTGTGAGTTCTGTGTGGTCACTGCAGCAAATTATCGAACCCAGCAGAGAGGATGTGGGTGCTGCAGGAGGAACAGTTGGTGTCAGGGTTGGTGAAAGGGCTGGAAAGAGGCAGCATGTCTGGCTTCGCAGAAATAGGCTTTGGACTACTGAAGGTGATTCTGTCTTCCTCTTGCGGGTTTAGAAGAGGTCAGAAGATGCAGCCTCCCTGTCCCTTTGACATTTGGTGATTTTCTTTTGGGATCTATCCTACCTGGGGTTCATTGAGCTTTTGGGATGGATAGCTTATCTTTCATGATATTAGGGAAGTTTTCTGTCAACAAATCTTCAACACTTTTTTTTTAATCTCTTCTGGTTCTACATTTCCAATCATGCATAAATGATTCATCTTGATGGTATCCCACGTAACTCTTAGACTTTCTTCATTTTCCTTCATTCTTTTTTCAGATTATTCCTCTCACAGTCTGGTATCAAGGGATTTGTCTTCTATTTTGCTGATTCTGTCTTCCACTGATTCAGTTCTACTCACTTGTCCTTCCCATACATTATCTATTTCTATAATTTTAGTATTAGTC
>NW_006921666.1:66824-67445 GCF_000298275.1 Orycteropus afer afer | reverse complement strand
TCAGGATGATTTTCTGGTCCTGAGTTTTGGTCACTTGCTTAAGGCATCTATTCCTGCTTCTTTGTGTGATTTGACATTGTCTGAAGCTCCAGTGGCATAGTGGATAAGGCACTTGAGTACTAACTGAAAATTCAATGATACAAACCCTCCAGCTGCTCCATGGAAGGAAGATGGGGCAATCTACTTCCACAAAGATTTACAACTTCAGAAACCCAATGGGGGTTGCTATGAGATGGAAATAACTCAATGGTAGTGAGTTTGTTTTTTTGTGGATTTTTTTTTTTTGGTATTGTCTCTGAGATATTGTGGTGTTATTTTATTTATTTGTTGTTGTATGTTGGTTTACTTCACCCTGATTTTTTATTTGTTTTTATATATCCAGGTGGCTTTTTTTAAGGGTTATGTTACTGCTCTAAGATTTCACATTGGATGTGTACCATGCTTGTCTCATTAATTTTATTTAATACATCTATTTAAGGCTAGTAATTTCCATGTAAGGACTAATATATAAATTACAGGTCATATAAATTACTCACATATAAATTACAGGTCATTAACCCCCCAAAATAGAAAAAAATGCTTGAAATTATATATCTATATCTCTCTATATATAGATATATA
>NW_006921666.1:61814-66553 GCF_000298275.1 Orycteropus afer afer | reverse complement strand
TTTAAAGGCTTTATGATCAAATAAGTTGTCATATATGCTAAAAATCCTTTGAAATTTGTTGACGCTAAGCTTATGGTCAGTTTTCATAAATATTTCATATGAACTTGACCAGAAAGTTATTCAATTATTAGATGCAATGTTTCATATAGGCAAATTAGATCAATTTTGCTGATTTTTTTGTTCAAGTCTTTCATATCTATAAATATGAAAGTACTTTAGTCTCCTTGTGCTATCACTGACTGGAAGATATATGTTAAAATTACCAACCTTGATAGTGTTGTGTAGATTTCTCCTTGCAATTATGTAAAATTGTGTTCAAAATTTTGAGGCACTATAACTATGTATGGGAGCTCTGGTGACATAGTGCCTAAGACATTTCACTGTAACCAGAAGGCTGGAGATCCAAACCTACAACCCACTCCTCAGAAGGAAGGTTGGGCAATCTACTTCTATAGTGATATCACCTCAGAAACCCAAGGAGGGATTGGTTGCTATGAGTTGGATCTGATACAATGTCAGTGATTTTTTTTAATGTATATGTGTGTGTGTGTGTGTGTGTAGAAAGAGAGAGAGAAGAGAGAGAGAAGAGAAAGAGAGAGAAAAGAGAGAGAAAAAGAGAGAGAGCTTTGTTTAAGGCATTTGACTGCTGACCAAAAGGCCAGTGGTTCAAACCCTCCAGCCGTTCCATGGAAGAAAGATGAGGTGGTCTGTTTCCATAAAGATTTACAGCCTTGGAAACTTGGTGGAGGTCACTATGAGTCAGAATTTACTTGATAGAAGTGAGTTTGGTTTGATTTATAACTATCTATAAGGAACTCTTGTGGTGCAGTGGTTAAGGCATTTGGCTGCCAACCAGAAAGTCAGCAGTTAGAACCTATCATTCTCTCAGCAGAAGAAAGATGAGGTAATCTGTTCCTATAAAGATTTACAGGCTTAGAAACCCAATGGGGGTCACTAAGAGTCAGAATCAACTCAATGGCAATGAGTTATAATTATGGACAAGGAGTTCTGCTGGCATTGTGGTTAAAGCATTGGGCTAGTAACGAAAAGTCAGTGGTTTGAACCTACCAGGCACTCCATTGGAGAAAGATAAAGCAAGCTGCTTCTGTAAAGATTTATAGCCTTGGAAACCCCATGAAGAAGTTCTATTTTGTGCTGTAGGGTCACTGTAAGTCAGAATTGGCTCAATGGCAGAGGGTTTTGTTTTGTGGTGGTAACTATGTACATATAAATTGAGAATCATTTAACTTCTTGATGAATCTAGCCTTTTGTCATATTGCAGTAATTCTCAAAACCACACATATTTCTTTTTGCCTTCATGTCTACTTCAGATGATATTGATATTGCTATAGTAGCTTTTTTTTTAGTTAGTATTTGACTGGAAAACCAAGGAGTTGAATGGCTCAAGTTTACATGGATAATGCACAGAAGTAGAAGTAGAAACTAGGCTTGGTGATCCCTAGCCCAATGATCTTGTCATGTGCCTTATAGAATAAGCATGATATGATGCAAAGAACAGAAGAGAGTCAGGGTAGAATGAACGAAATACATCAAGGAACACTGGAGGATAACAGGTGTAACTGTGGAGGAATTATAAAGTGCAATCAAAGCCAAGCACAGGGTTTGGATTTTATAATAAAGGTGGCAAAATAAAGTGGGATTTTAGTGGTGCAATGGTCAAGCACTCGGCTGCTAACTGAAAGGTTAATGATTCAAACCTACCCAGTGGTTCCACAGAAGAAAGAACTGGAAATGTGCGTCTCTAAACTATGTCCAGCTTAGGAAATTCTGTGAGGTAGTTCTACTCCATCACAGGAGGTGACTATGAATCAAAAATCTACTCAACAATACCTGACAACAACAGCATATATTCAGTAAGAGGAGAGAAAAGACCATGTAGAAGGGTACTTGCCCCCCAAATTCAGTGTAAGGTAATGAAAACTTGAATCAAGATCATAGGAATGGAGAGGAAAAGGTAGATTCTAGAGCTGTTTTATGGAAGGAATGACATAGGACAATGATCTAATGTGTTAGAGATGGAAGAAATTGTAGAGTCAAAATACTACCTCATTTATGTCCATACTTCCCTGACAACTGCAGTATTTTTGTTATTATTATTAGAAAGTACATAGTTAGGGAACAGGAATTGGCCTAAAGGAGGAGAAAATGGTGAGTTTTCTGTCAAAGAAATTAGTCTGGTATTTCTAATAGATGAAAATATCAGATCAAGAACAGATTCATATCTGTACATTTTCTTTTTTATGAACAATGGGGCCACTTTCATAGAAATGGTTGTTTAACCTTTGTTTCAGC
This sequence comes from Orycteropus afer afer, assembly GCF_000298275.1. Lineage (NCBI taxonomy): Eukaryota > Metazoa > Chordata > Mammalia > Tubulidentata > Orycteropodidae > Orycteropus > Orycteropus afer. Next base: position 64,240 of record NW_006921666.1, on the reverse strand, counting down.
TTCTGTGTTTCTTAAGCATAGCTGTACTTCTTGAACATTCAAGTATTATCATTTTTTGCCCAAATTTAAAAATTAAAAATTGGCGTATTTAATTACTGTCGTATTTTTACAATTGAATCATAGATAATGGCTTCATGGATAAACTGTTATACAACCCAGAGAGCCTTCTGGGACAACCACTATATTCCCGGCCATTCTTGAGGTTGTCTGTATTAAGTAACTAAGGTTTACTGCTGCAGACTTCTGACATTATTTGTAGACCTCCCCTTAAAGAATGGACAAGTCTCAATCGTATTTAATTCACCATCATTAAGATCAAAGCATTAAGTAGTACATCTGGTTGTGTAATTATGAGCAATGACAAAAAATAGCTTCGTGAACTTGGTCACAATGAAGTCTGAGGGAATAGGCTCTGGGAACATTCTCTTCAGAAGTTTAAAAAACTGGTGCTCAACTGAGTGATTTTTTTTTTTCAGTGAGTTTAGTTTTGTTTTTTATTTTTCCAACTGGATATAATAAAAATGTCTGAGATTTTGCTACATAATATGATCTTCTTGGAAGAGTCAATACTAATGTTTTAGGCCAGTTAAACAGGCATAAGTTCAACTCCAGAAGTGTGTAAGTTCCAACAGGATTGTAACAAATCCACCCAAAAGAGTCAGCATCTGTCTATAGATTATTTATGTTCAGTCCTTCTAGTGGTAGAACAGGGAAGCCTTAGGGGAATCATTTAGTTGTCTGATAGTCAACTGTATGATGTTTAGATGCCCTAAAATCACAAATTCAAATCCCCAAAAGGCCTACTCAGCTCTTGCTACAAGATATATTTGTGGAGTATAATGCTGTATGCTGTGGAGGGCTTAATGATGAGACTGTTATATAAATACAGAACAGATAGAACTCCATGCCATTTTTGGTAACATTAGAAGCTTGTCTAAAGTTCTCAGCCAGAATTTCTGGGACTCAACTAAGAACTTGGAGCCTCTGAGAACTTGGCTAACTATACCTAATCTGATTAATAATAAACTATACATTTATTTAAAGTCACAAACTGTGTATCTAGAGGAAATAAAGTACTTCAAAAACGGTTTCCTTCTAACTAGAACTAGAAGGCTGACTATTCTCTGAGTTTTCACTTCCAAACTTCACACAGAACCATGAAGAATTTTCCAAAATTTCAGTAAATATAAAGGTCTTTATTTTATTTTATTTTATTGTGGTGAAAACATACACAACAAGTTATTCACCAACATAAAAACTTCCACATTCGCAGATCAGAAACACCGATGATATTTTTCACGTTGTGCCGCCATGATGTAAAGTTCTTTAAAGTTTCCTTTTGTTGCTATGTTTGCTTCACCAAGAACTCTGCTACCTGCCTATGTTCATTCACCTCAAAGTACCATTTCTTACTACTCTCAACCCTTTTCCATTTGTGAATGAATGAGGCATGAATAGAACCAAATAAGTGAAGTTCTTTAAGGTCTCTCTCTAAACAGCTTCATGTGTGGTTCAGACTGCTTAGATCATCCTTTCCTATACTCTCTTTTAGATAAATCCTAAGGCTACTTAGCTGAGATGTCACTTGTTCCAGAAAGCCTTCTCTCCTAGCTACCTTTCTCCCACTTTAATCCTCTCCTCTACTTTGGCTAGATTAGAACTCACCTTTAATTCCTTCTAACACTTACCAATGTGTCTTCTCCTTCAAGCAAGAGTTCCTTATATACACACTGCATTGTCTGTATTGTTTGCATCTGTATCTCAGTACCTAGTTTAGGTTTAATAAATATTTTTTGGAAGTACATAATGAAGCTCTGATGAATTGTTTTTTTCATTCACTTGGCAGATGTACAAAACAATGTGATATTTCATTTTAAAGTTTCTACAAATTACAGTCATTCTTTTATCCATTAAAAGTATTTATTGAGTACCTGACAGATGTCTGACACTTTAGGCACAGAACACAGAAAGAGGAACAAACCAAAAATGAGCCCTCTCATCTTAGAGTTTAGATACTAGTAGGGGAGACACACAATACAGCAAACCAAGGAAAATAAACAAAAAGGAAATCCACAATCTAAAGCCAATTATTGCCAAGTACTATGAAGATAAATCATTTGGAGCCAGGGATAGAAAGTGAATGTGTATAGTGGGCTGGGAATGGGGATGAGGGCATCAGAGAAGGACTTTCTGTCCTGAGTGATATAACTGAGTGAGAACTCATAGAGCATTTCCAGGTAAGGGAACAGCAAACACAAAGATCCTGGAGGTAAGCACAGTTGATGTGCTTGGAGAACAATAAGGAGCCAGCATGGCTGGAGCAGAGGCAGTGAGGACCAGAGCAGTAGGAGGTAGGTCTGAAAGGTGGATCTGGATGGTCATTTGACCTTCGAGAGATTTATAGGCTCTTAGGGACTTTGCATGGG